>NC_068981.1:140706943-140708006 GCF_001194135.2 Octopus bimaculoides | reverse complement strand
TATATATATATATATATGTCTGCGTGTCTGTGTATTTGTGTGTGTGCCTGTGTGTCTGTGTCTGTGTGTACATACATATGTCTGTGTATATAGATAGACAGACAGTTATAAAGAAATAATGATAAAAGAAGGAAAGAAAGAAAGAAGAGCAGATAGAGAGATAGATCTATGATAAAACCTGATAGGCCATTTCCAGTGCGATGATTTGTATTAGTACGTACGGGTTTGTTATGTTGCACATGTCTATGGGTTTCCATATTTTTTTCATTGATTTTGCTGCACAAAAATGTATTCCCATAATTACCTGTCCTTCTGAAATTATGGATTTCAGTGAATTCGAAAGTTAGGCATTAAATCAAACGAATTTTATAACAGAATTTTGTTTCCGTTTTCATTTTACATTTTACGGTATTCTTTTGACCATAAGCCTAAAAGAAGAAAAAAATTACGCAATCTGATTGCTTTTCCTTCAGAAATATTTGATTTATCTAAGAATTCTTTACAATTCTAGAACAACAAAGAATAGATATAGATAAATATCAACATACTTTCATACATATTCATATATATTCACAGATGTATGTATTTAAACGTAGATAGTAATGAGGTTTCCAAAATGTATCATGTACGAGTGGCTATGTGAACGTGGAGCGTTTATCTCTCTTATTCTTTTATTGATGCGTTTGAACAACTATTACAAATTATATATCTATGCATGAGCTTGTGTAAGTATATGTGTGTGTATACATGTATGTATATACCTATATACATAAATCACCTATATCAATCACCCTATATCTATCTATCCATCTATATATATATATATGTGTGAGTGTGTGTGTGTGTGTGTGTGTGTGTGTGTGTGTGTGTGCATGTGTGTGTGTATGTGTGCGTGTGCGTGTGTGTATACATATATATATATGTGTGTGTGTGTGTATGTGTACACACAAACACACACACACGCACACACATATATATATATATATATGATGAGGAAAAAATGGAGCAGAAATTGATGAATATAGAGTAAAAAATGTTCTTTATAATATACTTGCGTGTGTAT
>NC_068981.1:140702292-140706772 GCF_001194135.2 Octopus bimaculoides | reverse complement strand
TTCACAGATGTATGTATTTAAACGTAGATAGTAATGAGGTTTCCAAAATGTATCATGTACGAGTGGCTATGTGAACGTGGAGCGTTTATCTCTCTTATTCTTTTATTGATGCGTTTGAACAACTATTACAAATTATATATCTATGCATGAGCTTGTGTAAGTATATGTGTGTGTATACATGTATGTATATACCTATATACATAAATCACCTATATCAATCACCCTATATCTATCTATCCATCTATATATATATATATGTATGTATGTATGTGTGAGCATTTTTATGTATGTATTATTGTATAACCTTTTGAATCGGCCAAGAAATGAAAATTTACTACAATAGTTTCCACGGTATGAGAGTAATTCTTGAGCATAACATTATAGATAAAGTGTTATCATCACAGAAAAACAGACAAGTATATCCGTATGCGTGTGCGTTTTGAAATATTTATATGCATATACGTGCATATATGTGCATGAATGCAGACTGGTGATTGTGTATATATAACAATTTATCAACATTTTTAGCAGAAATTCAATGAATGTATTGCAAAATTAAATTGTCTGGGTGAAAATGAAAAGGAATAAAAAATGGAAATTCCTTAGAATGCAACAAATAATATAAGATGAATTATTAAAAATGACAATGAAGAAAATCTATTTCGGTGTTCTATCACAATTGAATTGATATACTTCGAAGGAGATAGTTATCAGTGTTAAGCTTATCAACTGAAATTGATCTAAAGCACTATTTTTGAATACGTGTGTAAAAGTATAAATATACAGGTAGGTGTGTCTCTATAGCTTTTCAATATAAGTGTTATGTATATATGTGCATATATACATATATATATATATGTGTGTGTGTATGTGTGTGTGTGTGTGTGTGCGTATGTGTATGTTTGTGTGTGGGGTGAGTGTGAGTATGTGCGTATGTGTGTGCGCGTGTCTGTGAGTGTACGTGTGTGTACATACACGAACACATATTCTGTTATACAACTACATATGCATATATATGTGTGTGTGTGCGTATATATATTATATATATATACGTACATACGTACATATATATATATATACATACATACATACATACATACATATATATATATATATATATATATATATATATATATATATATATATATATATATATATATGTATATATGTATGTATATATACGTATGTATATATATATCTGCATGTATATGTGAGTGTGTGCGTGTGTGCGCGCGCGTTTGTGAAGATGTGCGCGCGCGCGCGTCTGTCTGTCTGTCTGTGCCTGTGTGTTTGTGTCTTTGTATACATATATTTCATTTATACGCTTACGAAGATCGGCTGAAATGTTGACAGGCTGACCAAGTTCATTGAATGTGACCAAATGAGCTTTATTTTTTCCCCTTGCTGTCAACGCACTTATTCCATCGATGCTGCAGCGCTTCGGGACAGTTGATGAAACGTTCATCCAGCAGATATAATGTCATCATCCCACTGCGATACTGGATCCCAATCTTATTTTTTAATGTTTAGAGAAAAATGATAGGAAATGTTGGCCAAGTCGAGAAAATAGGAAGAGTAATCAACCAATTGAAAGTCAAACTCACGCACAGCCGCTGTTGAAATGAAGGACTTGTGTGCGTGGGCACTAATGAAACAAGACCGCTTTCTGAAGCTTTCCTGGGCATTTTGTCTGGATATCTTTTCGTAAGTGCCTCAGTATGTTAGTATAATAATCCATTTTGATGGTGTTGAGTTTTTTGTAAATAGTCAATAAATATAATGGTTTTTGCATCCCCCGACGTGAGACCATTACCTTCCCTGTAGATGTAAAGACTTCGGCCTTCTGTGGAGTAGGGTTAGGGTTAGGGTTAGGGTTAGTTTCCACTTTATGAATTGTCTCTGTTTCTGGATCAAAGTGATGAAGACAACTCTCATCCTGGACTAAGAAACGTTCAATGAATCTAATGGACCTTTCTCAAAAAATGCCAAATATATATACGCATATATACGTATATTTGTGTGTATATATATACGTATATGTGTGTGTGTATATATATATATATATATATATATATATACGTATATATGTGTGTATATATGTATATACGTATATATGTGTGTGTATATACATATATACATGTAATATCTGCGTGTGCGTGTGTGTGTGTATACCGATAGATAGATAGATAGATAGATAGATAGATAGATAGATAGATAGATAGATAGATAGATAGACAGACAGATCGATCGATCGATAGATAGATAGATACATACATACATACATACATACATACATACATATTACAAGCAGAGGATAAAGAAAGTTACTGGAGCGCTACAAAGTATATAATAAAATCAACGGGAGTATTGTTAGATCTTTCGAAGTTCAAAATTCTATGAGGGCCGAGTAAATAATTTGATGACATGAACAAACGGGACTTTGCTCTGGTGCGCATGTGGAGGGAACGAAATTTGCCATGGATTTAGAACGTATTTGAGGAAGTATTACTTGAGATATTTTGTAGAAGTCCAAATTGCTAAAGCTTTATCTGTAGATCTGTAATAATTTGAGATGAGAGCAAATTCTCTCTATGCCGCAAGTAACACGAGGAATTGAAAATGTGGACAAGAGACAAAGATTTGGTAGCATGCCGTCCTATATTATTGCAAGGGTTTAGAGATTAGGAAGCTATCTGCGAAACAGGCCGTTGAAAGGTAAATATGTTATTGTGTATAAAGCCAACGTGTTGCTGTTTTCTGCAGAGATGTCACTGATTGAGTTGCCCATCCAGTGACGTAGTCTGCAGTCTATACTTGCAGTCTATACACTGAGGTTGAACGATATGAAACCTACCCCGCTTTTAACAAAAAGCCAGAAACAATTCCGCGAGATTTCCAATTTCACATCCCACTCCCCTTCACTCTAATCTACTTAACATTCTCTCCTTTTAATTACCTCTATACATATGTACATATACATTTATATGTATGCATATATATGTGTGTGTGCGTGTATGCATGTACGTATGTGCGTTGGTGTTTGACTCTTAGACTTGCATGCGCATACTCACACAAACAATCGCACATACACCTACATATATATATATATATGGATATTTGTATATACCGTTAACAACTGCCATGGGCGAGCACACATACACAGAAGAATACAGGAACTGTACCATATTTTTCGGGTTTTAGGACAGCAGCAGCAGCACAATGGGGTGAATGGATGGGGCTGCTGAGGAGAAGGCCACACTGCTACTAAAATCTATGACACCCCCATAAGCATACACACACGCGCGCGCGCTAACAAGGAGACAAACGCATGCGCACATAAGGATACTATCTTAGAAGAACAGATTGGAATAAGTGGAGCAAGAACACACACGAAAACGAAAAATGTCGCTGAAGAGCTAACAGATGTGTGGCGAAAGATTTCCGGGAAATAGACATGCGTTAAAATAATGAAATAAGAATAGTAATAAACGTGTGAAGAATATATATATAGTGCGTGTGTTTATTTAGCCAAAAATTGACCATCCCGAACTACAACAATATTTGTATATACCTTTCAATACCGTTGCCAATGGTATTTGAATAAAGTTTAAAATTTTACAGACGCTCTGCTGTGTCTCACTCTCTCAAAATGCAGTGTATATGTGTCTGGAAACCTTGAGACAACGATATTGTTGCCAAATTGCAATATGTGTTCAAAATGATGGCCGTAGCTTTTCATTGACACGCATACTTCTCTAAGCCGTAACGCATTCATCCAAGACCTTGCTCTATTTCCTCCGCTAGTCTTATAATGTATACTTATACTGCATCAGTTACATTTTACTATGAATTCACTATGTTCACACTTTCCTCTTCATGTTTCTTTCTCACTGTCTCTATCATTTGATTATTTGATTTGTTCAGTTAAATACAAATAGTTTTCAGTGGAGATGTTCTTTCAATTTTAGAAAGAAACATATATTTACAGTGTAGTGAAACTAATGCAGCATTTAGTGAAACCCCATCGCTGTTGAATATAAGTGTCTTATCTAAAGAGAGATGAGTATCGTATTGCGTTGAAGATTGAGATTAAATTTTACCCTGTTTCTAACAAAATTTTGTAATATTCATTCATGCTTATAGTTTGGGATTCTTAAATGAAAATATATGTTGTACTGTCTGTCATACATTAAAAAGATTGAACATTAAACGTATGGTTCTTTGCAATAAATCCGAAGAAAGCACACACAATCGGATGAGTCAAAGTAATTCCGTTATTGCGTGATACATAGTGTTTCTAAGCGTCTATGTGTATGTACATGAGTCTCCATCGTTGTAATCGAGAATAAGGTTGAACTTGGTACACTATCGTTTGCTTTCACCTCAACTCAAAGACTACGGCCCTTTGTTGTTTTAAGTATTGTTTACGCACACACACACACACACACACACACACACACACATATATATATATATATAT
>NC_068981.1:140698645-140702282 GCF_001194135.2 Octopus bimaculoides | reverse complement strand
ATATATATCCATGTTTATATATCTACATATGTATCTATCTATCCATCCATCTGAATCCATCTTTCTATCTATCTATCTATCTATCTATCTATCTATCTATCTATCACTGTGAGGCTCTAGCATGGCCGCATTCCAATAACTGAAACATGTTTATTAAGAAATGAATATATGTTTGAATGTGTTTACAAGTATACACGAGTTTCTAATCGTATGACTGTGTGCAAGTTGCGTGTGCGTGCCTGTGTGTGTGCCTGTGTGTGTGTGTGTGAGCGTGCGTGTGTGTATATGTGTGTGTGTGTGTGTGTGTGTGTGTGTTCGCGCGCGTGCATGTGCATAGGCATTCATATACAAACACACCTTGTATGAAACCAAATTAAGCCATGTTGATATTGGCCTCTCTTCTGCAATATAGTCAATAAGAACATGCTGAAAATGGAAATAGAAGTAAACGTAAGCCATATGCAATCATCGATTTATAAATACGAATTCTCTAGAATCGGAATTGTTTCATATCTGTTTAACAAACAGCAATATCTGCAAACACAACTTATTGTTATGGTGGATACACAATGTTCTGAGTATTATCATCTTGCCTTGTATGCAAAAGAATAAATGCGTGTTATAATCAATTGTTGCTGTTTGGAGAAGATATTTCTTTGGTTTATATTATTCGTTTAAATGACTGGTGCATAAATAACGTTCGCTGTCTTAGGGTGATAAGGTTTCAGCTCTTTTCATTACTCTAATAATCATAGGAAGCCTAAACAATTGTTGCTGTTGTTGTTTTCTGCAGCATTAATCTAAGCTATTACGGTAAAGTAACAAAATTTATTCCGTAAGACGGATTATATTTCAGAGATCATGGAAGAACATTTCAGGAAGGAAAATTTAACTGTTATTTTCTAAAAACTAGATGAGTTGGTGTGTAAATATTTTATTACATATAATCTATTATTTTCCCAACGCTACAGGCACGATACTCTGCTTGTGTATTTTGTACTTTCGTTATCTTATTTGATGATATAGCTATACCCTAAATGTTGTTTTTTTTTCTCTTTCACCATCATGCATAAATGGTTTATGTTCTACGCGTTTGATTTTTTTTTAATATTTTGTTATTCTAATAATAAGAAGCTCATGCACACGATTTATTTCTTTTGTATTAAATTAATATATTACTTTAACGTCAGAAAAATCATAAGAAAAAAATAGAATATATTCTTATTGTTATTCTTATTTATCTTCTTATTATTATTGCTGCTACTGACTTTGTAATGCGTACTATCACTTCAGTATTGAGTTCGTCTTTTCTGCTCATGGCTGTATGCAATATATTGTATATTGCTTTTATTGTATTGAATATGCTTTTCATAACGTATTCAATGTGTAGAGTGTAGTTGCGTTCTTTACTGAATACTGAGTGTACTGTTTAAATACGTGTTTCTTTTTGCTTATTTTTTTTCACCTGCATTGTTTTAAGCATGTCCTAAATGCATATTACTAGGATTGTTTTGATATTCATTCACCGCATTCTGCTTATCGATATTTCCAGATTTATACATATATACTTGGATAATTTCACCCTTTCGTTTATAGAAACTCTTTTATATATTCGGACTACGAGATGATTCATTTGTCATTAATAGTTGACTAGAAATATTCAATGGATGAACTCTGATCTTCCAGCTGGTGCGCAACAAACTATTCCTCAAATTGTTTTGATATACTATGAGACCTTTCTTTGGTATAATTTTAACGTTTTTTGGGGTTGTTGTTTTTTTCTGTTAGCATTTCATAATGTTCACAAAATGTTTTTCATTTCTGTGAAATTATTGAATGGTACGAATATACCATGATGAAGGTCTTCCTTATCTGTTGTCCCGGGCAAAAAATTATGCCGAATTAATATTGATCTCCTCGTGTATTTGGATCGGCATGTGTAGGAAAATATCAACTGTGCAATACTCTGAAACGACTTCACGTGTATGGATATGCCATAATTTTCCTTTGTAATAAATAATGGTGGAATAATTTCCTGTTCATCGGAACCCCAATTATGTCATGCCTATAGATTTATTGGTTTTGTATAGCAGATATAGGATATTTAGAGAGAAATCTCAAGAATATACATACTAAAGCAGGGTCTCGCTAGAGATCGTTTACCAGTTCAAGAACCGCAGAGCGATATCGGCAAGGAAAATTAATACCATGCAAAGTAAGTATTGTGTCGACGTCCCCAAGCGAAGAAGTAGGATCGTCCAAGACATATAAATAGATGTAGTTTAGCCGTGGTAGAGGAGTTGAGTAGCCGTCGTGTAGTGGTTGAGTAGAGATCATCCGAAGGGGCTAGATTGCAGTAGCTTGAAACATAACAGTAAAGTATTTAATATGAAAAGAAAAGCAATCTTAAACGTTCCACTGCAGATCTGGAAAAAGCCCAGTGATATTCACGAAGTTTTTTAAAGCAAAAGCATAAAATGTCAATGGGTAGAAATTTTAGACAATCTGAAATACGGTAATTTCGAAAAAATAGTTAGGTCACAGAAGCTATTTATCATTCCCATGGTGACATATCTTGATTGCCACACAAAACCCATTAGAAGTCCAATATTAGTGTCAAGAAAATGATCCTCATCCTCTTACATTAGGACGGCCAGCCGCGAAGGTCAGAGTTGATATGTCGTCCACCAAACATCGACGTGTTATGACTAGTGTCAATCATTTTATGTAAACAGAAATAACAATACATGTGAGATACTTAGGTGCGCTAATTAAACCTGAAAAATTCATCGGCAACGAATTTACGGCTCTACAGCCAAGCGTAATAGGGAAAGCACGAAACCCTTGCCAAGCATCTACGACGTACTCACTTGTTCATAATGTTGAAAAGGAGAATTATGCGATAGCACATATGCATCGCAGCATATTGGTTAAATGCTATCTAAGTACTATAGATGGCAAAAAGAAGGAAGGGTTCTATTTTTTACACGAAAATTGCACCAACACAATGGCTACAAATAAACCCAAATAGTTCTCCTTCAGATCATATTCCGTATTGTAGAGAGGCATGATATAACATATGCAATTCACTTTTATTTGGTTTTATTATTTTATTTATTTTTTATTTATCTATTTTATTTTATCATTTTTTTTTCATTTTATCTAGTTTCAGCTCATGAGCTGTGGTCATGCTGGGGCACCGATTTATTTTTGCAATAAAACATTGTAGGCCTTGGACCGTGTCAATGCTGGGGCGCCAACTTCAAAAGAACAAATGGAACTCAGTATTTTTTAAAGACTTGAACTTATTCTATCGGTTACTTTTGCCGAACGTTAGAACAAGGGATTGTAAACAAACCAATACAAGTGGTCGATTGATGGTTGTGGAGAAACACAAACACAGACACACAGAGGCGCAGGAGTGGGTGTGTGGTAAGAAGCTTGCTTCCCAACCACATGGTTCCGGGTTCAGTCCCACTGCATGGCACGTTGGACAAGTGTCTTCTACTATAGCCTCGGGCCGACCAAAGCCCGTCATATATGTATATATATATATATATATATATACACACACACACACACACACACACACACACATATATATATATATATATATATATATATATATATATATATA
>NC_068981.1:140690128-140697986 GCF_001194135.2 Octopus bimaculoides | reverse complement strand
TATATATATATATATATATATATATATGTATGTATGTGTATGCATATGATTGTGTGTGCGTCCCTCCATTCAAACATCGCTTGACAACTGATACTGGTGTGTTTATGTCCCCGTAACCTAGCAGTTCGTCAAAAAGAGACCGATAGGATAAGTACGAGGCTTACAAAGAATAAGTCGACTTGCTCGACTAAAAGCGGTGCTCCAGCATAGCCGCAGTCAAAATGACTGAAGCAAGGAAAAGAGTAAAAAAGACATGCAAGGCAATGTTTGAGTCAAGGCTATAGTAGAAGAGACTTTAGCAAGGTAACATGCAGTAGGACTGAAACCAAGACTGTGGTTGGAAAGCGAGATTCGTAACCACACAGAACTGCTTGCAGCAATATACAGGCGTACACACACAAACATATATATAATAATTTATCTATACATATAAATAAATGTGGGTGTGTACGCGTATTTCGTGTTTAGTTCTGTGTGTATGAGAGAGAGAGAGAGAGAGAGAGAGAGAGAGAGAGAGAGAGAGAGAGAGAGAGAGAGAGTCAGGAAGAGGCATAAATTATCGGAATTTTCGTCTTTATAATTGTGTGTAATAATGATAGATGAAATGCAAACGATATTCTTGCAGCTTGGGTCTGTTTTAATCCTCATATAACAATAGAAGCGTTCTATCATACATAAATGTATTAGAGCTTTGTATTAAAAAAATTATTTATAGCTAATTGTGATGCCCTATTGAGTATTCATAACGGGACAAATTTGAGTATTTAAAGGATTAAAATATGTTTCAGGAATCATCCTCTTTGATATAAAAGATTGTAATCTAGAATTAGTTTGTCGGCATAACACAACTTGAGATATTATATTTTAGCGTCTCATTAGATATTCATGATCAGTTCACAACATAATTAAACTTTTACCCGTAACGAATCTTTCATGCATGATTGATTGTATTTGTATTCAAATCAATATCGCTTCGTCTTACTGAAAACAACAACAAAAAAAAAACATTTATGATAGAAAACACATATACTGCAAAACATCCATTTTTTTGTTTCCTATTTGTTATTATATTTCCTTGAGTTTTACGCGAACATTAACTTAGCTCATAAAAATTAATGATTTGAACATGAATTTGTATATTGAGTAATATAAGTTCGGATCTGTTGATTAAGAAAACTGCTTGGTCAGATAAATATAGAGTCGTGACGATGGTTATCGCATGCTGCGACGTTATGATATCATAAAACTTCTCTAGTGTAACAGAGATTGTGTGACGCTCCACTTCTTAGATTCGAACCCTCATCAACTTTCCTTTGCAGGAGCCACAAGTCGTAAACTTAGCTTGCTAAAGATATTTCGCTGATATTACACGCTACTGTCTAGAACAAATAATACATTGTCCATTGATTTCTCTGGTAATCTGCAGAATATATCTCAAATAAGGTTAGCATGATGATGGCTGTAATATGTTTGATCACACATTTAGTTTCCCAGAGTAGCTTCGGACATAAACAACGACAACTTGATCTACTGAATTGTAAGTTTAAGTATCTTGTCTCAGGACAAAGTGCAGAATTTCAGTTTGGAGGTCATCATTTTAATGGTTATTTCCAATTATGTAATTTGTATTTAATATGACATATCATGTAATACATTGTTTCATTTAGATAATTATCTTGCACCGTCTATAAAATTAACAAATAAAGCTGTATTCTCTTTGATAATTTCCATCTCGATTTAAATTATCCTCTCTAAGAATTGTCCTGTAATATTCTGTTGTTGATAAAGATCATTACAATTATTATCTTATAAGCAGTTTAAATAACGACGGTATATGCATACGGACGCATGAGCATACTGAATTAGTTTAGGCTGACAACACTAAATTTATCGATCATTAATAGAACTGCGTAAGGATCTTCATAACTGTGTTCAAGAACTCGGCGGTGCGAAATTCTCATTAACAGAAGATAAGTAGATAAGTACGTTGATAGAAGATAAGTAATATTATGTTCCTATCATTATTCCATGCATTTTTCCGTTGTGCCACTTTCTTTAGCCTAGCATTTGTAATGGAGGCACCATAGTTATTTGTTGCTTCAGCGTTTTCCCCTTCATATTAATTGCAGTTTATAGACGATATACAAATTATACAACAACGTTCACGAACTCAATTTCTTTTTATGTGTCAGTTGAGGAACCCAATACTATACGGGATTTATTTGATGTTTGCTTTTCTCAGTTTTATAGCCTTTTAGCAAAACTGATTTTTATGGCAAGTTAGGGAGGACTATAATTCATCGAATACAATTTTGAGCTATAAAAAAATTGAATGAGAAAGATCGAAAGTTGTAATCTAATATATTTAAAAGACACAAGCAAGTTAACGTATACATAATTATGGTACTTATGTTAATACGGAATATGTTAATACAAATATTTATTTCATTGTTATAGGGATTGAAATCTAATTTCCAATTAATTAAATACAAAAAACCGCCCTAATGATATTAAATGTGTAATAATCGTAAATATCATTCTCTGATTTTTCTTTTAAATATAATTGTTTCCGTTAGACTAAAATGTGATTTAGGAATCGAATAACTGCAGCTACAGGATGTTTTCTATCATTTTGGAACCTTCACTGAAGTATCTCAAGCATTTTCAAAGTATGTCTTTGGTGAAGAGACAAATAAATATCTGGGAATCATTTCTTATAAGATTTAAAATACAGACATAACATGTCGCATAAGAATTGGATTACCTACATCAGTATAAGAGGTTAATAATTAGTACATCATCTGAGGATACAGTAACTTAAGTCAAATACCCATGTTCAAAAATGTAAATCGATTCCAGGAGAGAATTGGTTAATAGTTTACGTCTAAATTACTTCTTTTTTTATCAAATATAAATGGGCCAAAAGTTACAAATAAGTTTTAATGCATTCAGTTGTTATTTAAGTATACGAAAACATTACCTTGCTCCAGTGAAAATTACTACATATTTATCGGTATTCATGATACGGAATGTTGCCAATATAACAGTTATAGAACAACACATTAGCGAGCAATTAGGATATTAAATAATCATCACTTCGTATTTTGTTGCCAAATTAGTTTGAGAGTGGCGGAAGTTATACATTAGATTGCATCATAATACTTTACTTTCAACTATTTTGGCGGTTTAGCAGCATAGCATAGATGAATATTTTTGGCTGCTTTCTGTTTTTATGTCAGCGAAACATTTTCTTATATTCAGTAATATCTACTAAAACACAAAATTGTTAGAGGGCATATCAATTTAGAAAGGAGCCTACCATGTAATTGCCTGAATCTTATTCACTGTATTTGAAATTAGAATCGTCAGAAAGAACAATTGAAAATATTTATATTCAAATCTTTACTGTTGGCTGGTCTCAAATTCATAGTTTAATCGAACAAATGCCCATAGTGTAACAATCCTGATGTTTCTGTCTTTAATTTGCTTGCAAAATCTATCCAAGGTTACATTAGGGAATAAATTCTCGTGATTAGATGTTAGGGTGTGGTTTTATATGCACACACACACACACACACACACACACACACACACACACACACACACACACACATACATATTCATGTATGTATGCACATAAATATATATATACATATACACATGCAAATAGACACATATACGTATCTATATCCATCTCTCTCTACCTATATGTATGTGTGTATGTGTGTGTGTGTTAGCTGACGTACCTGGTAATTCCCAGAAAATTGTTTCGCTAATCCAATAACAACAATACAATGTGTGTAGTCCTTAAATCGGTTTTTGTGCATTTAAAAAGAATACTGAACTGTCTTACATAGGATTTGTTTTTGGGAAATCCCAATAAGTTATGAATACCCAAATCGTGAAGTCAATTTACATAATACCCGATGGTAAGAATTCAAATAAAGTAGCCCCGGAAAGGGGCTACTTTAATGGCTTCTCAAAATATATAGAACTTGGGAGGAAATACCAATAATGTATGTATAGCAAAGTCGTGAAGAATGTTACGTAATAACAGGCTAAGCAGATATGAGATAATAACAATTCTAAGTAAATAACTATGAAAAGGGCTTTTGTGCGATCCTAGAGAAAATAACCCTTAGGGGCTCTAGTAGTGAAATAGATTCACAATGAATGTAGATACAGACTTACATTTAGTTTTACAGTAGACATACAAATAAAATTGCATATAGATTTAAAAATAAAATAGCATGTAGATTTAAAAATAAAATAGCATGTAGATTTAAAAAATAAAATAGCATGTAGATTTAAAAATAAAATAGCATGTAGATTTAAAAATAAAATAGCATGTAGATTTTAAAATAAAATAGCATGTAGATTATCAATATATCTACAACGCTTACAAATATCACAGTTAAATAATAAATACCTGATAATTTGGTGAATCTTATTAAGTTTGCAGAACGTTTTTATAAGCAACATTTTTGGTCTTTCCTTGTGGGACATACAGAAACAAATGATTAGGATTGCCGACTCTTGAGCACCCCACATAAAGTTGGCCATGGGAGAAAACTGGTTCTGCAAGGTTCAGACCTGCCACATCCAAGGACTGCCCCTGTACCTTGTTAATACTAATTGCAAAGTTCAGTTTCAGCGGATATTACAGGCGCTTGTACTGCAAAGACATATCTCAGGGAGTAAGTGGAATGAATAAGGCTCACCGCTTGCTTTACCAGTCAAAATTGTTGTCACCAAGACTGTTGGCATCATCTTCTTTATTATAAGTCTTGTGCTATTGTAAAGCTTTGATGGATCGAGATTTCGAAACAACATAACTGGTGCCCCAATCTTGAGGTTCACGTTGTGAAGTGGGAGGCCGAGAGGTGTTAGACTACTCAAGAATTCAAATGAATAAGTCACTGAAACAGGAATGAGCTGTGCGGCTACCACTTAGCAGAGTTGCAGGTTTGCCACTTGATGCCATTGTTATTGCAATGTGTTTCATTTGGGGCGGTTTAACCAGAAGAAGGTGGATGATAACTGTTTTGCCAGTTCCACCTGGAGCTGCCAAAAATACAAAACCGCCTCTTTAACTTTCAATGCTCGGAATAATTGTCTTATAAACACCCTGTTGGTCCTCCATCAGTTTGTATTCGTTATCAGCTATATACGCCGTAATTTCCTCGATGTCATAGCTGATTTCTCGCAGGTACTCAATTGCGAGATTGTTTGCTGCCTGCTCCAATTGAAGCAGACCAAATGTGGTGGCAATGCCTTGACCTCCCATAGATCGCACTTGGGTGTCCAGGTCAAGTAATGCCTCGTCGTAAATGGCGTTATTGATCGTGGAAATTTCCACTAAGGTTTGCCTTTGATTCCTTTGTAGGATGTCCTCTGCCATGCTCGTTTTGGAGGTCACCCAAATCTTGAGAGGTTCGCCTAAGCCACATGTCAACAACATGATAGGAAATAGCTGGCGTAGTTGACTTGGTGTTGCCACTCCAGTGTCTGGTCCCGGTGTGCATCGCCCTCCAGTAGTCAATGTTTGGTCGTGCAGACTTCCCCAATTAGTCTTCGAAGGTCTGTGGATGATTTGGGATCTCTGACAGTGTGCACCAGTAGACGCAGAAAGAAGCATTCCCGCTGATCAGGATACACAGTGTACTCCCGCCCGATGAAACCACTTCTGATGACAGCATCTTCTTCCCAGCCGTCAACGCACGCTCCTTGCTTGCGTCTGTTGAATCTATTGTGTGCCCAGGTCTGAAGACAAGGCTGACCAACTTGGAGAAGAATTGCCTGATGACCCAGGCTTTGATGTTTGTACTCCACATGACCTGCAACTTCTTCAGAATTTTGTGCGACTTGAACGCTCGTGGGTCTTCGTAATTTTAGACAAGGAGCGGCTTAAGATTCAAGTCTCCACTCACATAGACACAAAGAGCGAGAGTTACGCTATCTTTCATGGGCTTGCGGCCTGGCATTTTATCCTCCTGTACAGTTACGGAGGTTTTTCTGGACATTTCCACCCCCCCCCCAAAAAAAAACAGGCCAGTTTCAGCACAGTTGAGTACTAGTTGTGCGCTGTACCCCTCGGCTGCGATGAGCTGACGGAATTCACGCAAGAAATATCCAGCTGCCTTCGTGTCAGAACTCGCTGCTTCTCCATACCTGACGACGCTATAAACACAGTGACCTCTTACGTTCGAGAGTTCTGTTTCAGGAGATCCCAATACAGCGCTCGTGCTTTCTCGCAAATGATAGCCTCTGTAATTGAATGCGCTGCGAGGTGCTCCTCGTGGATCCAGAAAAGCAATTTTTTCCATAATTTTGTGGACACATGTACGTTGCTTAGTGAGCTTGGATACATCCTATGTTGTTGTAACGGTCTTGATCTCGTCCTTTTTCTTCAGGATGGTGCAGATCATGGACGTGTTCTGGTCGTCTTAGCATGCTATGTCCACTACATACACTCCTCTCACATGTTTATCATTGAATTTCTTCTTCAATTCTATCACAATCAGCTTTTTATTCCTCTCAGCACTATCCTTTGCACTAACCATCTTAGGACTCATGGATAACACAACTAATTATTATAAAATAATTACAAAAATGCATAAAACTAAATGAAAATACTGTGAGTGTTTATTGAGTGAAAACACCTATAACTCCACGAGGTTTCGACACATGGTGGTGGCGAACCCTGCTGTACTCTTTCACCACAACTTTCACTCATTCTTCCTGTGTCTGTTGTACCTGTATTTCAAAGGGCCAGCCTTGCCCCACACTGTGTACCGCTGCATCTTTCCGAGAACTACGTTAAGGGTACATGTGTCTGCGGAGTGCACAGCCACTTGCACGTTAATTTCACGAGCAGGCTGTTCCCTTAATCAACTGGAACCCTCGTCGTCGTAACCGACTGAGTGCCACGATATATATATATGCCTAGTTTAGAATAGAGGCAGCTGATGAAGGAATAATTACAAGTGGTTATTTGTTTTTCTATGTGTTCGTTCCGTTGTCTGTAGTTCATTTTTCTAACGTCCTGTACCCGAATATGCATTTATATACACATGTAGATGTAAGTATGTACATATAAGTGTGTATACATGCTTATATATCCTTTGTATTATTTGTATACACACACACAGACACACACACACACACACACACACACACACACACACATATATATATATATATATATATATATATATATATATATATACATGTATATATATATATATATAAATATTTATACATATGCGTGTGTGTATGTGTGTCTTCATGCATGTATTTGTAGAGAACATATAGGAGAGGCAAGGAGTTTGGGAGAAGTATATGAAGCTGGGTATCCATAAACGTCTTCCGTTATTGTTTCAAAAGGATTTTAAGATTTAATTACGAAGAGAGTAGATTTTGTATAATGTTCATAGCTTTTCGTAATTGCACTTACAGGCACAGTTTGTATAAACATCGTTTGGTAGAAGCTGTGTTAATGCTAAAGAGTGCAGTTCCAAATAGAAATGTAATTCAGATTTTATCAAACGACACTGACGTAATATCAAGATAGTAATAAATAGTTCCCCGCCTGAAAACAGCTGTTTATCAGTGACTTCTGACATAAGTAAATACATTGATCCTTCGTGTGTGTTCTAATGTGAACTTAGCATATATACACACGCGATTCTCTCTTTCTCTCTCTTACTCTCTCTCTCTCTCTTTCTCTCTCTTTTCTCTCTCTTTTCTCTCTCTCTCCCTCTATTTTTCTCCCTCCCTGCCAATAGACTTATATGTGTATATATATATATATATATATATATATATATATATGTGTGTGTGTGTATACTTATATATA
>NC_068981.1:140688869-140689627 GCF_001194135.2 Octopus bimaculoides | reverse complement strand
ATATATCTTTTATACATCAAAGGTTTCAGCTACAGGCTGAGGTCATGCTGGTACAGCGCCAGTACTGCATCCGGAGATTTTTCCAGGTATTGCTTTTGGAGAAGTAGCGAGTTGGACGTTGCCGCTCTTTTTTATGCCTCCTGTCAGGATGTGGGTTCGTCTGGAATCGCAGAGAAAAAAATTGTCTAGAAATGTTTTGAAGACTTCCATGTCTAGACCTCGCAGATCCCTTGAATCCCAAGCTATTACAATATTTGGTTCGTGTCCTCGACGCAGAACATGAGACCTTTGGTATTGTACAATGCTGTCAAGTTCGGAGATTGTTGAAAATTTCGATTCCGAAATTTGGAGCTAGACTCCCCATTCAGTTCTATATTTAAGAGATGAGGAATTATGTACATTATTTACAATATTTACAATTGACGGTTATTTGTCCTCATCTTGTCTGTTGTTAACACAACGTTTCGGCTGATACACCCTCCAGCCTTTATTAGGTGTCTTAGGGAAATTTCGAACCTGGGTTCTCATTCCTAAGGTATTTTTCGATGTTATTATTATTATTATTATTATTATTATTATTATTGTTCAGTAGTTTTATTTTTATAACGTGCTTTCACTTCACTACCGAGCGCAGCTCTGTACTCCTTGGTTATGTGCTGTGGTTTGCTGTGGTGCTCTTATGTTTACTGTATTGAAAGTGTTTTGCGTAGAATGTGTGCAGTGCCCAGTAGTGCAATTTTCTGTATGTTATATATATT
>NC_068981.1:140685989-140688387 GCF_001194135.2 Octopus bimaculoides | reverse complement strand
TCTGTGAATATATTCCTTCTTAGCCAGGACTGAGCAGCCAGAGATAATATGATTTATTGTTTCTTGTCGATCTCCACATATTCTACAGTTACTTGTTATGTTTCTTTTCATTATGTGTTTTTGGTAATTTCTGGTGGGGAGGCTTTGGTCTAGTGCAGCAATTAAAAATCCTGCTTATTATTATTATTATTATTATTATTATTATTATTATTATTATTATTATTATTATTATTATTATTATTATCATTATTATTATTATTATTATTAATATTAATATTCAGATCACTGCCTGGAATCGAACTCGGAATATTGGGGTTAGTAGCCCGCGCTCTAATACCACTACGCCATATAACTGCGGGCATATGGCGTAGACTTTCCATTATTTTCTATATGATGTATCGCACTACATATCTCACACATCTCTCCAGGTAGGAGAGTCCCAGATCCTTTATCCTCTTCCATTAGGCCATGTGTTTTGCTGACTCTACCTTGTTTGTGTATTGGCGTTGGATAACCTCTATTTCTGCAATTAGTTTTACGCTCTCGGGTGATCACAGGCGGGAGCTGTAGTCCAGACGACTGAGGACAAAGGTTCTCCAATGCAGAAGCACTCTGCCTCGGTTCTTGGTCCTGAATTATCTAAGGATCCAATTTGCTACCCACCTGCATAATGTGGCCATCTGAGCAATGTGCACATGGAAAGTTGCGTCGTTGCTCATGTGGATTCCCAAATGGGGCACCGACACTAACCCTGAGATTAGCCGTGTACTTCAGCTGTAGACCGCCTGCCTACGATTTTCCATACCGCTCGGAGTACAGCTTGTACACTATGATAAATTGCGTCTTTTGTCGTGGATGACACCGTAATGAGCTATCAACATCTACCATAATCATATGGCTTGAAACATTTATATTTGATATGTGTTTACGAGATGTTTATAGGAAAATTCTAAATAACTAGTGAAGCTTTGTGAGATGATCCCTTGTTTGCTGGGAACAAAAGTACACCTCTTAAGCGTCGAATAAATGTTAACTGAAAAATACTTAATTTTTAAACCTGTATTGATGGTCTTAGATGATTAACACGCATAATATTAACATACAAGCGTAGAAATACATGACAACCATGTGAAAGTGTAAACAATTCTTTGATGTTTCTATTTTAACACAATGATCTGAGAAACCATTAAAACGTTTCAGAACAGAATGATATATATCTTGTATGCATATGAGTAATAACTATTTATATTTGTAGGAAGTGTGTGATTCGGAAACAGTTTTCACTTAGAGATAATTGATCTTAGATCTATCCTCCAAGGGGTGATTGAAGGCAGTATTTTACCTGCTTGTCGACGCGCAATATTATTACAAGTAATTTTGTTCAAGGCTTTTAACGATCAAGGTCATTGTTCCTGTTTGCCACAAATATCCTCGAAAAAAATTAAAATTATATTTATTTCATCTCATCCTGGATAAGATTAATTTCGGTTTTACTTAAAAGTAATATTTTCTTCCCATGCACGAAATCAAAATAAAATATTCTACGCAATTCTTGAATTTCATTTTAATTTTCGAACTCTTATTAAAATAATGAAATATCATTTGTTTTTTAGAGCAACAAATAAAATAGTTTAAAAACCCATACACATACACAAACATTCACTCAATATATTTATAAAATATATACGTGTCTATCTGTGCGTTTGTGCGTGTGTATGTATATATATATATATGCGCGCATTTGTGTATGTGTGCGCTCGCGCGTATTAGATGCACCTTTGGAGAATTTTAAATAATGTTACTTTATTTTTCATACGCTAATACATATCTGCGCAGTTATCCGACGACACAATATTAGGCAATAGATGGAAGCCACGATTCAGTTTCCAATTAAATATTATGTTCCTGGTAGCTTCATTTAGTGTTAATGTAAATTCCTTTGACTGAACAGCTGGACATGAATTTCCGATAGTGTAAACACTTTGTAAACATCTCAGACCTCCACAGGCTTTTAGTTTCGTAGTGAATTTTCTGTTCAGTTTTTGCGGTATGTAAATTACATCTGTACATTTTCTTCGTCGATAACGAACGTCTTATTTAATATGAAAATTAGTACCTCTTACATTCATATGCAAGTTGTATTTTGACAACTTTCTTGTGTTTCTCTTCTGCAATCTGACCGAAAAATGAATACAATTGAAGAAGAATTTGCTGTTTGCCACTCCCATACTTTGGCACGTTACGATAGAATGAAAGAAATAAGTAGGGAGACTTGAAATCAATTTCATACAAAAATTCTTTTACTCATACTTCCTACTTAAAAGTGAGAGGAAACACACAGAGTACCTGTAATTAAAACACACACATATATACATACATACATGCATATATATATATA
>NC_068981.1:140678035-140685936 GCF_001194135.2 Octopus bimaculoides | reverse complement strand
ATATATACATATATACATATATACATATACATACATATATGTATGTTTGTTTGTATGTATGTATGTATACATGTATATGTGTATGCAGGGTGTTCGGGGCCAATTAGTTTACGTAAACACAATATTCTAATGAAGTCTGTAAGTATTTTTAAAAATGAAAAAAATATCAGATGAATTACGAAAAGGAAAAAAGCCGTCATCTGCTTCTCGTACAGCCTCAACACGACTTCTAAACCTGCACATGCATTCTTCGCTGTCTTTTTGAGAAGGTATTTGAACTCCTTCTTGCTCTTGGCTACCAGCGCGGCCTTCGGGTTGCAGGCAAATCGGTTGGTGTCTTTCTCAACCACACCCTCATGACATTGTAATCCATAAGGTTAAAATCAGGGGAGTTAGGACATAAATCGGAGCGGATTACGTCGTAGAAATTCTCAGACAACTACTTCTCACTATTTCCGCGGGTGTAGGAAGGGCCGAATCCTGAAGCCATACATGACTTCCAACCGCAACTCTCTCCAGCGAGATTTTTACAACAGTCTCAGGTAGCATTACGAAGCCTAATGCTCTATTCAAAGTTGTGGAGTGGCATGATGTCACCCTCACTGGACACACACAACAGTTAGGCGGAACTTGTTTTTTCCTGATGTGCATATCACGTCTTTGTGTTTAGAGAGAATTGAGCAGTAGTCATAATGTCCGCATTTTTCTGATCTAGAACGTGAATATTTATGTTCTACAAGGCTGTTTCTGAAAAAGCGATATAGAAAATTCGATAAACATCTAAGACCGAATTTCTCGAACAGTTACAGGTAGCCAAAGGACTGGATGGTATTGTTGAATCAGGTGACGGGTTACGTCTACAACACATTTCTTTTAAGTCATGACTTAAACACCAGAAAACCATAAATATTAAAACAAGTGTCGCAACTTGTGTGCTGCAAACGTCTGATATTTCCGTCAATTCTCCATCTTGAATTGGTTATTTTTTCATCGACTCGCGACGATGTTCAAAATTCATATTGTTCTTTACGACATTGTAAGGAATATGAAAATACCATATATGTATATACGTTTGTTTGTATATACACCACACAACACACCTCACTTTACCCCAACGCATACACATAGATATGCATGCAAATATGTTTAGACAGAGATATTTAAACGTATAAGTTGAATTATTTTCAAAGCTACAATCACTTCCTCCTGCTTCTTCTTCTTCTTCTTCTTCTTCTTCTTCTTCTTCTTCTTCTTCTTCTTCTTCTTCTTCTTCTTCTTCTCCTCCTCCTCCTCTTCATCGTCCTTCTTCGTTTTCCTCCTTTCCTCCCCCATCTTCCCCTTCTTCTTCTTCTTCTTCTTCACCATCATCAGCATCGTCGTCGTCGTCGTCATCATCATCATCATCATCATCATCATCACCACCACCACCACCATCATCATCATCATCATCATCATCATCATAATCATCATCATCATCATCATCATCATCGACGTCGTCATCGTAATCATCGTTGCCGTAGTCGTTGTCATCGTTGTCGTAGTCGTCGTACACGCAAATCGTCGTCATCCGTCGTAAACATTCTCATCATCGTTTTCTCCCCTTATACTTTCGCTGCAAATATCATTAATATCTTGCTCTTATTCATTTATTTATTTATTTTTCACTTTTCCTTATTCCTATTTTACACTTAATGACATGCTTCCTTCCCATATAAGCAAAATGTTATTCTTATCGATCACGCAATATAAGAGCTCACATCTTCTTGCTGGTCCGATGAAGTGTCACTCCAATATAATCAATATTGCGTAACTTTTCACGTGGAATCATTGACCTACAATTGCGCTAGAATCGGAGTCGCATCGATGCGAGAATAACGAATAATGAGGATTCACTAAATTCCTTCATCTTACTTGTATCAAATGCGTGTGTGTGTATGCAAGTGTCTATGAGTATGTGTGTATCTGTTTGTGTCTGAGTTTCTTGGTGTTTGTCTTTGTATGTCTCTGTGTGTTTCTTTGTGTGTGTGTCTGTGTGTGTGATTAACATATACGTATATGCATATACAGAGATATATATGTTACTGTGTGGTAAGAAGCTTGCTTCCCAAGCCACATAGTTCCGGATTCAGTTCCACTTTTTGGCACCTTGGGCAAGTGTTTTCTCGGGCCGATTAAAGCCTAGTAATATATATATATATCATCCCAAATGGAATAAGAACATAACAGAGGACAATAAAAACATACGGACAGATATATGATGCAAAGACAGACACTAAAAACAAGGACGGATCATTCGTAGCTTTCTATTCATCAGTCAAGTTCCCATATTATCATTACAGTTTCGGCCTGTTATACTTGAGTCTATTCAATATTGGCTCGCCCCAAAAATCTAAGTTAAGAGCATGAAATTTCGGAAGAAAGAAAGCGAGTGTGTACGACAACACAAACACAGAAAAACGAGAAAATGTTACATGATTACAAATAATAAGAACAAGAGAATAACAAGAGATATCTTTTGACTAATAAGGACGAATCAAGTTAAACTTGCGTGTGGAGTGAAAGCCTTGAGGTACAAACTAAGATGATAGTCAGGAGACAGGAAGATAAAAGTAGCTGTACTTGGGGCGGTCGGGCCAAGAAAGAAAGGTTACACTTGGTCGAACAATGCTCTTAGGTTAAATTTTTGGGGACAGCCAATTTTGAACAGTTTCAAGTGTAACAAGCCGAAACTGTAATGATAACTTGGAAACTTGACTGATGAATAGAAGTCTACGAATGATCTATCCTTGATTTTTCTTGTCAATCTCTCCATATGTTTTTATTCTCGTCTGTTATGTTCTTACGCTATCTTATGAATTTATATATACATATAGCGGCGTACGTAAATATATATATATATATATATATATATATATATATATATATATATACACATACACACACACAATATACATACATATATATATATATATATATATATATATATATATATATATATATATATATATGTGTGTGTATATATGTATATATATACATATAAGCATGTGTCTTTTTATATGTTTATATATATATACGTATACATGAAGATATATGCATGTATGTACATGTATGTATGTATGCGTGTGTGCGTGTGTGTGTGTGTGTACATATTTTGCGAACGTATGGATGGTTGTTATGTATCCGTGCATGTATATGTACGTATTTCTGAATTCAATTATTAATTGACTATAAAATAGTCAGTTGTGTGAAATATATTAGTGTTAAAGTAAACTTTATCAGCATATACGGATAGAATAGCTTTGGAATTAGAAAAGTAATTACTTGTGACACATATATATTTCCACGCAGAATATTGCTGCCAGGTTAAAGCTAAAATGAAATACAGGAAATAGAATGCAAATGCTTATTCTTAAAAATGTTAACAAAAGATCTTATAATTTCCCAACAGGGAAATATAAAGTAATTTCAGTAACAGTTGATACAATGTGAATATTTTATGTCTCAAAAATATGTCTTCTAGCGATATATAACAATAGAGAACATAAATATGTTTCTTCAAAATCTTATGCTTGAAAATATTTGAAGGACTCTTCAATGAAACGTGATATAATTTCGTTGAAATCGACAAAGAGAGCTTAAAATCACTTCAAATCCCATAACAGGTTTCAATTGAACGAATGTAGCCACAGAGTGTTGCATGAAATGCTCTTTGAACTTCAGGCAAACTCAAGATTTAATTTGTAGGGATATAGGCAGCTGCAATTCATCTACAAGAAAGAGATTCCAATAATAATCTCATTGGAGAATTATTTATGAAAACCATTGCTTGCATTAATTTAATGTATTGCCTAAACATATACATAAATTTGAATATTTTGACAATGCCATCTTAAGTTATAATAATGTAGGGAAACAGAGTAAGACGATATCTTAAGTTCAGTGAGATTATAGTGTGATGTAGTCACAGTTCGCAGCATACAATATAACCTTAAATTCTAAGGTAGGAATATTTTCACAATAATTCATACAATAAATTTTAATGCATTGTATTACATTTGGCTATGCTATTTATCCGTAGACAAAGACAGTGTGTGTTTTAGTTAATATTGTTAATTTAGGATCTTTACTACCTTTTACATATTGAAATAGGACGACAAGGTGTCGTGGAGAAAAGGGAGACGTCAGGAGAAAGTGACCTCACGTCAAAAAGTAAGGCAATTGATCGGTTTCTTTCTTCGTAGGGTATGCGTGCTGAGCAGATATGCGGAGCGAATTCAGAAGGCTGGAGGTCTGCGTAGTGTAAGCGTTTAGGTGTGTGCAACACGTTCTTCTGGTCCTGGTGGAGAGTAGCTTATCTTCCACTTTGAAGTTCGTCTTAAAAAAAGGGCATTTAAAAATATTTTGTTAGCCCTTCCACACAAGGTGAAAAAATGACATTTATGCTTTTAAGGAAAATTTTCGATGAATTCCATGCGAACGTGTTTTCCAATTAAATCAAGCCTGAATGACAAACTCGAATGAAATGTCGCATAAATACATATGTAGACACGCAAATATGTATATATAGAGAGAGGTAGAAAGAGTAAATATGATAGCCATCAAGAAAGAGAGATCACAATTCTAGGGACAAAAAGTAAAACAGACCAATATACACGATACCAATCACGAGTATATCGTTTTCTGGGAAATAACTGATCGACTACACTTCAGAAAGACGGCATATTTTTCTGTCACAAATTAATCATTTCAATTATTTTCGCCGCATATCAGCCGTCCAAATAACTTAAAGGAAACAGTGACGTTGGTAAGCAAAAGAAAAGAAGGAGTAGAGGTATAGTGGCAGTGCAGTCTGCCTTCGTGTGCCGTTTGCTGACTGAACTGCCTTAGCAATTGTAGAAAAAAAATTAATTAATCATGAGCTACAAAATAAAGTGGAAGGCTTCCTACAGATCGGTCGTGGACACCTCACAAACTCTTAATTCTTGATGATCACTCATACAAACCAGAAATTCAGGGTTACTCTATTCTCAGGAAACAACTTGAAGAGAAACATTCTGCATTCCACCATAAGGTTATGCATCGCTATATATCTTTTCTATTTGAAGAGAATAATAATCATGATAATATCGGTTTCAAATTTTGACACAAGGCCAGCAATTTGGAAGGAGAGGTAAGTCGGTCACATTGACACCAGTGCTCAACTGGCACTTATTATTTTGACCCCTAAAGAATGAAAGACAAGTTGAAAGTCAGCGCAATTTGAACTCAGAACATGTGTGTCTGTATGTTCTGACTTCAAGCAGTTCTGCCAGTCCACCGTCTTAATAATCATGATAATATTAACGGGAAATAGGGCGTCGAGCTGGCAGAATCGTTAGCATTTCTCTCAAAATTCTTAGCGACATTTCTCTTATATTCATTTCCTATTAATTTTAGTTGTTTGGAAAAACTTCGTTCCTTTTCTCGAATAAGACTGTAGCAGTTTTCTTTCCTACAAATATTTTGAGTCTAGCGACGTTTGACTTTAACCAAATTATATGAATGTTTCTTCAAGTTTTTGTTTAATCAGATGACTTTATGTATAGTAGTAAGTATATGGGAATATGTTTTTGAAAGACATCAGAAAGTCATCGAAGCCTTCTAAACTAGTCTCAGATGTTGTCTAATAGTTTACCATATTCTACGTATTTTAGCTGATGTTATATTCAGAATTCATTTCTGAATTACCGAATAATATTACTTTCACATTTGCGAATTTCCGTTTCCAGTTAAAATTATACCGTTCCTTTTTTAATAGGACATATTTTAATTAAAATTTTAATTTGATCTTAATCTTGACGTCTTTAATTTTCCTCAATATTTTCGTGTGGCAATATATTTCTTTATTCTCTTCTACTCACAAACGAAAACACACACACACACACACACACACACACACACGCAGACATATATACACACACATTTCCTCTCTATTTCTTAGTTTTGATTTCCTACATTTGATATATTGCTTTAACTGGCGCCAGTAGAAAACCATTCTATACTAAAATATCAAACTGTGAATCATATCATTTTTTTAAGTATATCTATCTCCAAAGAAATTAAGAAATGAAAATGTATGAGACAATTAAGCGGCGTTTTCTAACTCGTTTCCGATTTTTACATCCCAACTTGAATTTCAGTATTTTCAATGATCAATTAGTATTGCATTACACTGTTGCGAGTAAATGATTTAAAACTAATAATATACGAAAGTGGTTAAATTTGAGATCACTTTTCATATTTGTGTTGTCTTCCAACTAAGAACATTAACGGATGGAATGGATATTTATTTTTGTAGTATACAAATATATATGATATTTTGTTTAATATCTATAGTATGGCAATGCAAAACAAAATAATGCAAATGGCGTCTCTATGCATTGCCAAGACATAATCGTCAATGACAGATCCTGGATAAGTGTAAGTAATTACAACTGCATAATATACTGAATTTCTTAAATGAAACAGAAAATTAAAATCATGGCGCCAGTTAGGTTCATTTAGTTTATTGAATTAAAATGCTCTCGGTGTTACAATGAGATTTCTTTACTGCAGGTTGCCCATAATGCAGCAGCCATATGATGAAATACATTTTCGTGTATTTGCTATATATTTTTTAAGGAACATTGCCTCCACTACTAGACTATTCTGCATACAAATATATATGATTCCATGGAGACATAGATGCAATTTATGATAGGTCGTAGAGTTGGCTATTATGGAGATAAATTTGTAGAGTGAAACAGTTTAAAAGCAGAACCGGCGCGATTTGCACGAACGAGGTGTAGTAGATATATATATATGTGAGCATGAGTGTACGCATGTATGAAAGCATTTATACATATGCTTGACACTTCAAATTACATCACACAAATAATATATATTTCTGAAGAAGTGAACAGATTATGAAATAAGGTGATAATTTAGAGGCATGAGATGTGTTACAGAGTGAGCTGCGAGTTTAAAGAACTTACTAATTAATGGTGCTCCAAAGATGAAAATATCATTTTCGGGAAAAGCGATTTTTCTGATTACAATAGAGAATGTGACGGTTTTCTGAAAATATATAGTAAACAATATATATATAGATAGATAGATAGATAGATAGATAGATAGATAGATAGATAGATAGATAGATAGATGGATAGATAGATATCGAGAGAGAGAGAGTGAGAGAGAGAGAGAGAGGGAGAGGGAGAGAGAGAAGGGGGGGGGGAGAAAGAGAATGACGCCGCGATATATGAGTTAATTTGTTCCCGGATGTCGCTCGTAAAGCGGAAAATCGAGAGGTAGATCAGCAATTTATAAATCGTAATTCGTTCCCAGACAAATATTTTACGAATAAAATTTATAACACTACCAAATAAATGGCATCAAACAAAAATAGAATGTAAAGAATACTTTATGTAAGGTAAAAATAATGTCAAGATCATTTATAATAATAAATATTATCATAATTGCTTTCACTAGCAATAGACACGCGCACACTATCACTTGAAGCCTCAATCGCCGATTCACAAGCACACGTAGACTGACTTGTAGATTTCCTTTTTACAAATCAAGTCTAGAGCTGATTGCTTAGAAGAAGCTTTTCTTCGTTCTATATAAATTTCTCGGTAACACGCAGAAGCATTTGTTTTGGTACTACAAACTTTTCAAATTTGGGAACTTGTGCTTGAAAAATAAATTTCGTAAACCCAGTCTCATAAATCAGGCCATATAAAGTGAGATATTACTGTTTATATATATGTGTGTGTGTGTGTGTGTGTGTGTGTGTGTATACATACATATATATATATACACACACATATGTATAGATACATATATATACATTATATTTTACATATATATATATATATATA
>NC_068981.1:140676422-140677359 GCF_001194135.2 Octopus bimaculoides | reverse complement strand
TATATATATATATATATATATATATACATATATATACACAAATAATCAGGAAATGGAGAAAACCTCAGATTCACAAACGCTTCGATTGCACATTTATAAGTTGCTTATTTTTTTAATACAAAGCATAAAACGTGTAACGGATACCGATATCGATAGTATGCACGGATATTTTGTCTCTTAGTCGGTTATCATCACCGCTAACTCTGTTTACACTATATATATGGTGGTTGTCTACTCCTTAAAAAGAGTTTGACCACCTCCTGTACCTACACCTACTACGCTTCTTCATGGTGTCTGATGTGGCTTTTTAAACCAGACAGTGTTTTGAAAAAACACCCACACAGATTGCACCTCTGATTTACACTACCAATACCTGCAAGTAAGTTCTGCTCATTGTGGATCCTAACATGTCTTTTAAGACCCCCATTGGATTTGCAAACCCTCTGGCACACACCACATTCAAACGTGTGCACAGACATATAATCAGAATAGCTGATTATATATATGTACACCCACACCCACACTCACACATATATAGGCGTTACCCCTGACCCTCGTGATTGGCCCAAAGGCTGTATTTATTCTGTCTTCATCTATTGCTTCAACTTATATTTGTTTACTTTCATACGTCCACCTTGTATTGCTTTGTTTGCTCGAGCCCTAATTCGCCGCGAATTTTGCGGGTGCCGCGCCGATATACGCAGTTGTCAGTCTTATCGTTAACGGCATGAAACCGAGTATTAGTATTTTGGTCGATAACTGATCAAGAATTAGGGTCTTTGTATGTCTGCTCTACATGTTCGTTTTGTAGTATTTAATGCATGTTTCATTCATTGATTAACTGAACGCCACGCATCCCGACTTGAACAGTAAGTTTGTGTATACATATATGTATATATATGTGTGTGTGTATATATGTTAAATATTGGGTGTGTTT
>NC_068981.1:140674855-140676412 GCF_001194135.2 Octopus bimaculoides | reverse complement strand
TATATATATATATATATATTATATATATATATGTATATATATGTGTGTGTGTATATATGTTAAATATTGGGTGTGTTTCTAGAAGTACCCCGATAAAGCACGTTCAGCGGCTATGGCTACTTGTCGTAATCCATGGTAATTACACACTTGTCGCCGGATCTACCTCAGAAATTCTTCACAGTACGATGGGAGGTAAATCAAATGATAGAGACAGAAAATGGAATACGCGGGAATCTTTATTGCTCACAATGATCGTAACAGTTGTTTCCCGACAAAGCAGAGTTCATTTAACGAAATGCTTCTTGTTATATCACCTGGCGTGACGCTTCTGCACCGAAGGATATGACGAAACGATCGCTGTGAGCAATAACGTTTCCTGTACATTACATTTTCATTCTCTATCATTTGTTTTATATATACATACATATATATGTATGTGTGTGTATAGGATATACTTTTTGTAATGAGATAAAAAAAAAAACAAGGCCGTGTATAATATAGAACATTTATAAATCGAATACCTTACAGCTGTTCCCAGGATATTTATTATATCCCTTTATCGGACACGGTGTGAGAGGATAATTAAGCAATAGCTAGTTCAGTTAAGATAGGAAATATAGAGTGAATGTAGGGATATTGTATTTGTAAATCCATTGTTTAGGCAGAATGGTATACATATAAGATTCCAATACCTTGTGAGTAAAGTCCAATTCTTTTTAAGATTGGTCGTTGGCTTTGTAAATCTATTATTAAGATTCCAATCCAACAGTCATTGAAATTGTTCATTCCACATACAGAGTTTATACACAGTGTTATTGAATCAAGGGTTCTGTTTAAAGTGACCTAAAAGCAAGGAATATATTAAATTTAATTTGAATTAGATTTGATTTAAATTTAATTTGTGGTCCGTGGGAAGAGCCATTTTAACGATGCGTCCTGCCCTACTCTTCGAAACGCCTGTGTTAGAATTTGGGCAGCTGATGAAGGAGATGTTCTCTATGTGGCCTGTATGTTTTCTGTACTCGTTTATCATTTTGTCTACGCTTTGTTTACAATGTCCTGTACCTAGATATGCATCTATATATACAGGTAGATGTAAGTATGTACATACATGTACGTATATATGCATATACTCATTTATTATTTGTAATATATTAATAGGGTTAAGTCGAAGACGGGAGGCGAGGAATAAAGAAGAGGACAAAAGGAAGGTAGAGAGAAGTAGAAGAAGGAGGACGAAAATAATAAAAGGAATACAGAGATAGAGATAGGGGAAAGTGAACCAGAATGGTCAGAGAATATGATAAGAAGGTTGGAAGGGGATAAGGGTGAAGAAGAGAGAAAGACATTAGAGTGCCGAAAGATAGAAGGAATAGGGGGTGGTTATGGAGAGAGAGATATAAAGCATTGAGGAATCTCAACTGAAGTGGCGGAGTCTAGATTATGGGCTAGAAAAAGGAATTAGGATGGCTGAACAGGTCAGTAGTAGGGTTGTTAGAAATAAATACATGTGTACGTATATATGTATTAGACCTGTATATATATATATATATATAT
>NC_068981.1:140663750-140674327 GCF_001194135.2 Octopus bimaculoides | reverse complement strand
ATGTGTGTGTATGTGTGTGTATGTGTGTGTGTGTGTGTGTAGACGTATATATAATTATATATTATTTATATATTTATATATACATATAACTACATGTATATATAAATATGCATGTATGTATGTATGTCTCTATGTATCTATGCTGGTATAAGTTTATTCATGCATCTACGTATATATCTTATCTACTTAACGAAAGAACATTTTTGGTCCGCACGGAATGTGGTAAAAATGTGTCTTCATGTAAGCCTCGAATTTGGGCTTTTTTTCCCCCGTTTCGTTGGAGAACAAAATGAGAAGTAAGGACATATACCAAATATACACTAAAGGCGAAAATTTATTATTTTTAATAGTTAAGAATTTATAAGATATCGTTGTCACTAATATAATTTAACATCCCAAATATTACTAATGTAAATTAAACCCAAATGAAACATTTGGGGTTTCTAAGGTGTTTCTTGTAATACAGATATATAGCTATGATAGATATTGTAAAAATATTTCAACGCTATACAACATATTGTTTTGGAGCTTCATTTATTTCTTGTCTTTCTTCACCGGAACTACTCCAATTTTTGTCCTCAGGACTGGATATCCTATATAAATATTATTGGTACGCTATATGAAATATCATAGCTGTAGGGACTGTTGTTCTTACAAAAGGCGCCCCTAGGAATGTTTACTCCTACAATAACACACATCAATTTTTCAGATATAAGATCCTTTGATAACAGTATTCAAATATTGCACTTGATTACGCACTCGCCTTACATTTTGTGAATTCCTTTGTTTATGTCAGTTAATGATGTTCTTTGTACGCAAGATTGTTTGCTTCAAAAATTCCTCAATCTCTAGATTATTGATATTTCAAGAATTTTTACTATCGAAATACACTTCTGATGTTTTGACATATGGCACAGCGTGATTTGGTTTGGTATTTCTGCTGAGACTTTTGGCCTTTAAAAGTAAGACTACGAATTTTCTAACCGTGTCAGTTATTTGAAATATATCTGACTTCACTCCCCACTGAGTGACCTGTGATACTTCCTTACTGAACAACTTGCAATGAAAGAAAGCACGACTTCCTGTTGCTTTACTGTTTTCACTTTGGTAATGGGTGTTGTAGTAGGGAATGTCTTTTTATGTTGCATTGTTTTTTTTTCCCGTAAATTATCCGATATATATATTTTTACTGTTTTATATCACATTACATATGAAAATATACAAGATGAAGAAAGAAAATATTTTTCCTTTTTTAAAATACTGAAGCTAATTTATTATTAGCATATATCACAATAACTCTAAATAATATTCTTTATTTCTAATACTAAAATTTCGGCCAGATCTGTTCGAATATTTCTGATTAAAATAGTAGTAGCAGTAAATGTATTGAACTAGTAATGAAGCTGCTTAACTAGATATACAAATGATAATATTTATGTAATTTATCATTGTAATTTATTACTGTGAATATCATAATTACTATTATTAGAAATGTTATGTAACGATAGTTCTCAATTTTATTCACCATTATCTATATTGCCTTCCTTGTTTGTTATATTAAATTATAACTCTACTGAGGTATGGTTAACTCGCTCCTACATTGAGCATTATAATCATTACTAGATATGCTGTATTGCTATATTTCTTATTTTTCTCCTGCATCCTCTTTATTGGTCTCGTTTTTTTTATGGAATGAATATTTTTCAACAGCAGACTGATGAATTGGCAGAAGGACTACAGTGTTGGACAAAAGGACTATGTGCTATTTAGTTTTCGCTGTTCTTTGAGATTAAATCCCGCATAGGTCGACACAGAATTTCATCTCCTCCAGCAAAATGACATAAGTACTAAACGAAAAAAGTAACTGCTCTCTCTCTTTCTCTTTCTTTCTCTCTTTCTCTCTCTCTCTCTCTCTCTCTCTCTCTCTCTCTCTCTCTCTCTCCCCCTATCTCTCTCACACGCACACACATACAGCGTTGAGCGTATTTTATTAAATAGTATTTCATAAGCTTAGCTTACATTACCATAGATCTCTTCTCCACTATAAGGTACTGATGGTGCGCAATATATTGCATTTTATTGAAAATGATTTACTTACATATTCCTGAGAGCTGAAGGGAGAGATTGGTTACAACTAAATATATTTCTTTTACGTTTACTTTTGGTAAAAATATTCTTGATCAGGCGGAATCGGTGTAATCAACCTATGTTCAACGATCATCGTGACTTCCTAAACTGAACCTAACACTCTTTCGTGGATTGGCCGGCAGTGGTGGTCAAATCACTGCTCATCTCCTCCTGGTTTCCACTGTAGCTCATGTATGTTACTCCATAACCAGGAAGAAACTCTTTTAACTGCTACATGCACCCGAACCACAGCTGCGCAGGATGTAATTCCACTCATTTGCTGTACGTGTAACTCTATCTCATTTGTAATATGCATTTCCTGATCAACATTTTCCCTAGATCTTTTCGACTTAAACTTCACATGTTTCTGCGTGGTCAAGAAATCAACAACCGTTTTATCTATATACGGATTGTGGCTGTTACCGTGAGATCATCCAGGAAACTAAAATATGTCTTCAGATACCGGACTCCACTGTTGACCCATCAACTTTTTTCTCAGCAGTGGCCATAAAGAGATATATTCCTATGATGAAAAGAATGACAGAAAAGGTGCAGGAACTCACGTGTCCTTTCTCCAGGTCTTGGAACCGATTTTAAACTCGCATGTTTTTAAACGAATCTGCGAAGTGAGTAGAGATTATAACATTAAAGTGTGGGGAAAATATATATAGAGATATACCGGTGCTTGTATGAGAGCAAGACGGAGTGAGCTACATGAGTTGGCCAAATTTAAGAAGTTCATAATTAGGGCGACGTAGCTTTCTGGTCATCTGATTAAGAAGTAATATATTTTTCAAATATTTGCACAAAACTTGCAGCCCACCGTTCAGAAAATAAGCGCTTATGTATCAGTTGTATTTTCAATAGATTTACATCTAAGTCTTATTTGGGAAATGATTCAGGGTTCATTATGCCTGACGAGTTTCTTCTTAAGATACAAAGTGAAGTTTTATCTTCGCTCAACAAAGTGCATTAGATTCCTTTATTCATATATGCTGAAACAGCGTCCATAATCTCCAAAGCAACATTCCGGCATTTTTATATTGCCAGTAGGTTAAAAAATTACTCCAGTAACATGTCTTGTTCTGGTCTTATTCATCTCCACTTTAAATTCTTTCCACTAAATTACTGATATCAAGTTTCTTACATGATAATTCACCTCTACCAAATCATGGATCGCTATGTAGGGCCGTCTTTACTTTTTGTGAGAAGCCATTTTGTTTCCTTACCTACTACTGGTCAATTTTCCGAATTCCGTTTCATCCAGCAGTATTCTGGTAAACGTGTGACGATGCCAGGTAAACAGACTTTTTCGTCTTCCCGATTCGCTTACGTATCTGAGCCTTTTGTCTCTGTCCTACCACACTCTCTGTACATAGCAAACACACACACAGACACACACAGACACACACATACACACACACTGATATCTTTAGATTTTATCTTTTTACTTGCTTCAGTCACTAGACTGCAGCCAAGCTGGAGCACCGCTTTGAAGAATTTTATTCGAACAAACCGACCCAGTACTTATTTGTTTTTCAGGCCTGGTATTTATTCTAGCGATGACGTAAACACTACAACACCAGTTGTCAAGCTGTAGTGGGTGACAAATACAGAATCAAAGATACATAGACATAGATGTACCTAGTCTAGCGGTAGTATGCCCTTGCGTAGGTCATTTACATCTAAGGATTCCCTCTGTTTGCATATAAATCCCATGAGAGCGACTCACGTCGAAGTGATCCGAGTACATGGCATTGATAAGACATAATAATGGCGAAACCATTCTCAGTTATTCGAGGCGAGTTGTCGCGCCTGGTCTACGACATTTGTTGATCGTGAACATTCGATATCGTGTTGTGCACTGCCGCGAACGCTACTCCACGGAAAATAACAATATAATGTAAAGGCATACACCACCTATGTGTGACCCATAATATTTACATTACCAGATTTGTTTTCAATTAGTAATTTATATATATATACAAACACACACACACACACACATACACACACACACATATATACATATATATATATAGAATATGTGGTGATTATTTCACTGGTGATCTAAAGAAGTAGGTACGCTGAGAAAATGCTAGAACTAGTCATCCGTTAGGTTCCAAGTTCAAAGCGGAGCCTCGAGCTAGGGAGCTGTATTAGGCTTCTGCGTTATATATAAGTGTGTGTCGCTGGGAAGGTCTACGAACATCTCTTTGGTGTTGAATATCAGCTTGGCCTTGGTGTTTTAGGCAGAGGCATTGAAGTCTTTCTCAACTGCACCCCATGCGTATTAAAACATGAGATCACAATTAGGCGAAATTATGAGTCACATGTTAAGTCTGGTGATGTCGTAGAAATCTCTGACAACTATATTTCACAGTTTCTGGAGGTATTTCACCTACGCGATTTCTACTGTCACACATATGATCCTGCACCAGCAACCGTCTCGAGTTAGTGTCTGACCAATGTTTCCAGCAGCTTTATAGCCCTCATCTAAATTGAGCAAGAGCCCATATCCAAAGATATGGGGGATGGATTTGAGCGTGGAAACACAACTAGAACGCCTGTTGTGTCTCTTCCTGTTGGCCGTAGCTATGTAGTCACCGTTTTAGCTGCCCATAGCACGACTTGCTGCCTTTAGATTTTTTACAAAGCACTGAGTAGTAGTCGTGTTGCCAGTATTTTGATACTGAGCGTGAATCATCATCATCCAGGTACCTCTTTTGCAGTATTCTACAACTAAGTTTTTATGAACAACAACTTTACCTTTTATGCTCTCCAACGCTGTTGACTGTTCACCGATAAGTCAATCTGCTCATGAAAAATGACATAAAAAGGACTTCAAAATTTCAGCCCGAACGTTGTGTTTATATATATATATATATGTGTGTGTGTGTGTGCGTGTTCACGCATGCGTGTGTGTATGTGTGTTTGCGTGTGTGCTTTGATAGTTAGATACTTGTGTGTGCACGTGTATGTTTTTGCCTGTATGTTTGCATGTAGGAAAATGGGAGACGAGAGAGTAATAGAGAAACTTATACCTAAACGTTTCAGCTTTATATGATTTACATTCACTATCCTTGCAACTACTGAAAGTGTATAAACAAAGGAAAAGAAAACCGTTAGCACTTGCTTTGGTGTGTATTGAATTATACTCTAGAGATAAACGTTCAATGTGTTATGTGTATAGACAGCTGGCTAGCTTGGTTTCATGTGACACACTATCAGAAGGATGCTCTTGCTGTTGCTCAAACCCAGCTTAACTCAGCCTTCGTTAAAAATTTATCAAAACAATTCTAGCTCTGAAACGCCCATATTTTGTTTATTCATGGTTTTTAGTGGTATTTATTATGCAATACATCGTTTACTTTTAACAAGGTAGAATTTCATAGGATAAAAAATATATCTGTTTATTCTTTCCTGCACTGTGTGGAAGTAGACAGGTATTTTAATACCACACACTAATCCAGTCCTTAAATCTTAATTCAGTTCGCAGTAAAGTGCTACAGGGCAAGTTTATTTCGAGAGAAGAAACGAACTTATTCACTTCAAAGGAGATAATTCATCAAAATCTACTGCTTTCTAAAACTGCAGAGATTTCTATTATTTCTAAGGAGAAAAAAATATTTAAAGCCGTATCATAAATCAAACTCTAATTACATTCAGGGTGAACAGCGAACACTATCAATTTGGTTATGTCAAGAGCACAGCAATTAAATTAGTATGATTGCATGCAAATGTCACGTGGCCGAGGCATAGATCAGCATCGAATGAAATTTTGAAATGCAGCGTTTCAAAAGATTAAGTCAGCATAAAACTAGTTGATGCCAATAAAGAAATAGCAAGTGATCAAGAAAAGAATTGTTAGACCCTAGTTTTGTAAAGGAAAATAAAAAGGAAAGTACAATAAAATAGTTTGATAGCTTTTTTATTCAGGTTAAGACGCTACCTTATTGCTAAATAAAGATTTATACAGAGTTGAAACAAACAGTAAACACAGTCGGATATTTGGAGAATTAATGTAGAAGTGTAATATACTGTATGATGAGGAGAAGAAAATTGAAAATACACAAAGGAAGATACCGATATTTTTATTATCCTGAAATTTCAATAGGGTAGAAAATAAAATTGAAGTAATACAAGAATACTCAACAAGACAAAATAATACTTCCATTTCCTGAATATTCCCTTAAACAAAGAAAGACAGCTGTTCATGGGTACATATATAGAGAAACTCATTCACATACGCATATAGAGAGACACACATTCACATACGCATATACACAAACACATTTTCACACATACAGACATATGTATGTCTTGCTCGTGTGCGGAGACAGATAACAAAATCTCTGAGTAGTGACACATGTATACTCAATTCTGAATAAATTTTTCATTTGTACATAACAATGTTGTGTACGTCTTTACCCATTTGCATATATGTGTATATGTCTGTGCGCGCGTGTGTGTATGTACATATGTATGCATGTATATACGCATGTATATATATGCATGTATATATATATGCATGTATATATATGCATGTATATACGCATGTATGCAAGTAGATGTGATTGCGCATCTATGCCTTTGTGTCTGCTTTTGTGCAAAAATGGCCAAGCAGGGATTATTTACATGGATTCACGTAAGACGTTGAATAAACACATGTTAGGGTAATGTAGTTTATGAGTTCGTGTACTTTCTAATGCTTCAAATCTCATCCAACGCTACTTCAAATCTATGAATATGATGAAAATTTCGCCTGGCAAATTATTTTATTTGCTAAATAAAATTCAAAATTTAGGTATGGCCGTAAAAAATAACAAGGTAAAAGTTTTTATTTTTCATTCCCTTCGAAATTGCTTTTAAGTGTGGCTTTGGTCGTTTTGACTGCTTCTTCTAGCATGTAAAGGTGCTTGTTAAAGGCAGCTTCTCTTGTGTTTAAAAGTACACTATTTTACATTGGAAATATGGTGTCTATTGATTTTTTTATACATGCTAGGCCACTGTTAGTGAAATTTCTAAAAAAAGACACGCTACCCTATATATTTTACGTATATGATTTAGCATTTTCAGAAGATTTGTTCGGCATTTCAGAAAATTAATTCGGCATATATACACATACATATCTATACATATATATATATGTATATATACATACATACAAGCATACATACATACAAACAAACAAACATACATACATACATACATACATACATACATACATACATACATACATACATACATGGACACACATGTATATATAAAGAAAGATCATCTACACAAATCGTTTAAAATGATTTAACAGAACAAGGCGAATGACAAAAATGCAGTTTCTCTCTGGGATGTTGCGGCTTATACGTACACAAACAAGCAGGATGCGCACGCACACACGCACGCAGAAATACGCATACAGACGCCCATCGTAACTTGTCTTTCTGGCTCATTTTTGTAAAGATAATCTATAGTAATAAACAGAAAACTGAGAATGTCGCACTGCTAACACAAAAGTAGGATATAATTTCAATTATGAATCTTTAAAATATGCGCTAGTATATTACGGTCGCAAAATGAAACACCGCCTCTTTGCAATCAATTAATATATTACGCAAATTTTCTTCCTCGTTAGGCACTAATTTCAACCTATTCTGCCACAACATACCCTACCGATTTCAGATAGTTCAAATCAATAGATTCAATAGGTAAAAAACTATGACCCCGTAGATTTTTGTACTTGTTGATTCATTCACCAACTTTCATACAAGAGCCACAATACTTTTTCATTTAAAATATATTAAAACTATGTAAATTGTTTATATTTTTCCTGTTCTATTATAAATATATATATACCTTTTCCCTGCTTTATTATAAGTATGTATACACACACACACACACACACACACACACACACACACACACACGCACACACACACATATATATATATACATAGAGGTAGATAGAGAGAGAAAGAGACAGACAGACAGACAGACTGACAGATAGGTAGATAGATAGATAGATAGATAGATATATAGATAGATAGATAGATAGATAGATAGATAGATATATATATCTATGTATTATTTATATATAAGAATGTTGTTGAAAGTGACTTCGAACGATGTTTTAGCCGGCTGAAACTTTGCAGGCACTGACAACAACATTCTTATATACAAATAATAAATCAAAAATTGTTTTTTATGATAACTGAACCTTAAAAAACTTAAATTATCACACACACATACACACGCACGCATATATATATATATATATATGAGTATGTGTGTGTGTGTGTGTGTGTGTATGTGTGTGTGTGTGTATGAGTGTATTACAGGGAAGACCCCTCTAACATACTGAAGAAACAATATTATCAACATATGTTAGGCCAGGGGTACTCAAATCAATGGACGCGATGCATCGTTTTCCGCATCTGAATCGTTGCTCGCATTATACCCCAAAAGTTGTGATTTAAAAACATACCAAGTCATACTTTTTTGTGGTACTCGAAACTGTAGTCTAAGTCTAACAGCAAATTTAGTGATATTTTATCAATCAGAATGTTCAATTGTTAACAGATCAGAGATTTTACTCTTGTCAGCATTAGTAGATTTCCCTACAGAGGACAGATTATGGTATAGTTTACATTAGGTAGGTTGGTGTACCTAGTTTACTGTATATTCAACGACTTATCAGCCTGAACGAAAAGAAGTCGTTACAGTAAGTGCGTTGACAACGCACCTCAACATTTAACGAATATTGACGGGGATATACGACATGTACCAATGTATGTATACATATATTTGCTTTTGATGCTTCAGATAATTTGAGAGACTGTACTGTATTCTCTGGTTTCTGCGCGGAAACGGAAAGTAGTCAATTGTAGTGACAAATGTTTGGCACATATCACATTACGTTTCGTGGGTTTAAATCGATTGAAATTCTGACATCCTGTCACAGTTGATAACATCACGCATTCAATTTTTCCATAATATCTTAATCTTCTGAAATTCAACTATATGTGTTTGCACAAGGCTGGGTGCGCGTTTTGTTCGTGTATGTGTTTATATACATGTGTGCCTGCTGGAGATGTTGTCTGCTTCGAAATCCATTTTCTACTCATAGCTCTTGTGGTATAATGTGATTTAATTCAGAAGAGCACTATATATTATTTTACTTGTTTCAGTTATTTGACTGTGGCCATGCTGGAGCACCGCCTTTAGTTAAAGAAATAAACCCCAGAGCTTTGTAAACCATTCTACTTATTCTATCGGTCACTTTTGCCGAACCCCTGCTTATGGGGAAGTAAACACACTAACATCGGTTGTCAAGCGAGGTAGGGACAAAGACAGACACACAAACATATACATATTTTTAAAAATATAAGAGTGCATGATATATTTTTATACCCAAAGAGAAGACCCTTAACAGGTTTCACTATATGTTATAAAGGGCAGTTAAACCCAAACCACGAAAAAAAGAACTCACGAGGAACGCTCTTATAAGACTAGAACGAACCAAAAAACTGAATTAGATAATCCCGAACTCGAGTTTCACTATTAACTGCCAAATGAATTAATTTGGAATTTGTAGATGATCAGCAGGATCGCTAATTAATGATTAATTTTGTAGTTGAAAGTACGTACCGAAAATACGTGCGCAAGACAGCTACATCATTATCCATTATGGATTCGAACTTTGTGCGCTAGCGTAAACATAGTCCAGCAAGAAATAGATTTAAAACTGTGGGACCTATATACCTGCAGAATAACAAATATTATTATCGTAAATAAGAAGGTAATACGTTTAAAAAAATTATTTCCAGTATGCATAAATAAAAGTAAGTCATTACGCATAACATATTAAAAAAAAATATATGTGTGTATAAAATATTTTTATACACAGAGGAGTCTTTTGACAGGTCTTCTTACATGCAAAAAGGACAGTTAAAACCCAATGCACGATAATAAAAATGAATTCGTGAGACTTATTTATACATGCTAACTACGGGTAATAAATTATTCGAATCCATAATGGATGAAGATGTAGCAGTCTTGTGCACGTGTTTTCGGTACATATTTGCAACTTCATAATTATTCATTAATTAGCAATCTCGCTGATGATCTACAGATTCCAAATTAGTTTATTTGGCTATTATCTAATTCATTTTCTTTGTTCCTTCTAGTGTTATAACAACGTGCCCAATTAATTCTATTTTTCGTGGTTTGGTTTTTAAACGCCCTTTTTAGCACGTATAGAGACCTGTCAAGGGTCACCTCTCTGTGTATCAAAATATTTTATATACACTTATATTTTTTAAAATACGTTATGTCTTATGAATTTTATCAATGCTTGCTTACCACAGGTAATAAATTATTTTAATTTATAAACCTCATATTTACAAACACACACACACACACATTTATATATATATATATATATATATATATAT
>NC_068981.1:140658744-140663740 GCF_001194135.2 Octopus bimaculoides | reverse complement strand
TATATATATATATATATATATATATATATATACAACAGGCTTCTTTTATTTTCCGTCCACCAAATCCTCTCGCAAGGCTTTGGTCGGCCCGAGACTATTGTAGTAGACACCTGCAGAAAGTACCACGCAGTGGGACTGAACCCAGAACAATGTGGTTGAGGAGCAAGCTTCTTACCACACAGCCACGAATGCGCGTAAGATTTTTGCCAATATGCCCTAGATATAAGATGTTCATGTACACGTTTCACTCATTTGACTGCAGGTATACTGGAGAACCGCCTGAAAAGATTTTAGTAGAAGAAATCGACCCTAGGAATTATTATTTTTAAGCCTAGTACTTATTCTACCGGTCTCTTTTGCCGAACAGCAACATAAACACACCAACATCGGTTGTCAAGTGATAGGGGCAAACGCGTACACAAAGACGCACATACGTAAATTTATATACATACATATATATATGTATATATATGTGAGGGGCTTCTTTTAGTTTCCGTTTGCCAAACCCACTCATAAGGCTTTGGTGAGCTCGAGGTTATAGGAAAAGACTCCTGAACAAGATGCCATGCAGTAGGATTGAACCGGAAACCATGTGGTTGGGAAGCAAGCTTTTTGACACACAGCCACGATAAAAAAAGAATCATAAATAAGATAAGCCATTTCAGATGCACAGCCATTTCAGATGCACTGATGGATATCTTCATATAAGATAACTGAAATATCAGTTCGCTATAAATAACAAATCTATAGTAATTTAACAAGATGAATTAGCTGGTTTAAATCTCTGAGAGAGATTCACATAGTAACTATTACTAAATAGTAAAGGCCGTTGCCACATTTTACGTGGCTGTTTTATGCAGAACAAATGTTACTATACTTTAATCTCAGGAAAACATCTTTTCCCGATGCCTAATGACACACAACCTTTGTTCACGATAAAACAGACACGGTTTGTGTCGTTAGCCAGCGGGAGAAAATGTTTTCCTGTGGTTAAAATATTGTAACATTTGTTCTGCATAGAACAGCCACGTAAAATATGGCAACAACCTTTAAATTCAATTATGGATATGTAATTAGAAATTTCAAGGGTATTCTTCGGAATTGTGTTTAGATAGTGCTCTTTCTTATTCCTTTATTATTATTTCTTACTTACTAAACAATAGTTCTAACAATTTTGAGAAATTATGTTTCAATTTGTGTGTATAATACGGCTCAAATATGATGATTATTTCAATATATAAACGCAAAAATCTGTTTCATACTCTGCCAAATTTGACCTCTAAATATCGAGGGGAAAAAGCTTATTTAACAGAGCGAATAAATGCCTGACATTAGTGTTGGCGCCCATTTCCTATCTCCAAAGGAGGTAAAATCTTCTTTGCTACTCATCTGTGAAGATTGACGTCAAATACTTTTATTATCATTGCTATATACAACAGATGGTCCAATCGTTCTTTTGCCTGAGTAACAACATAGGATTGTCACAATATGATGCAGGCAATTTCTGAGTGAGTTACATTTAGCTTACGCATATACTACTTGAAAACCAATACTGACAGCCACACTATATTTGCTTCATCTCTTTCTCTTTAATATTTGTATAACACATGATACGTTTAGTACACATTCAAGTGTATGCTTTGCTGATATAAAGTACATTTTTTATTTAAGTATGCCTAAATAAATTAAAACTATCAGACGGTGTAAACACACGCACACACGCGCAAGCACACACGCACACACACACACACACGCACACACACACACATACACAGACACACACATACACACACACATGAAATTAGACAACAAACACAAACAAATATGAGTGGGTGCTAAAATGTTCCTGGCTTTAGATGAAAGAAAATGCAGGCGGCTCACTTAATTATGATTTTATTGAACACAGACCCCTCTCAGATTCAGACACTTATTGCAGCGGTCCTTTATTTTTTCTAAGGCCTGTAAAAAAAACACGGAAGTTTGGGCCACCAACCAGGCCTTTCGCCATAGCCTTAACTGCAGGTAATTTTTAGCCTCGTATATTATTTAAAATAAATTAATTCTTCAGTTATTTAAATTATCTTCACAGTAAATGAAAGTCAAACAACTGACTAGCTGAAATTGCGGCCGACAGCTCATGAGAATGGTTGATAATCTCAAACATAAAGCTTTCTCTATACTTTACTTGCCTATTATGAAAGAAGCCTCAATTTTGTGATTCATTTTCTGAAGACTGGCGGAGAGTTTTTGCCAAATGTTTCCGTTTCAATATGCTTCATACGCATAACCGTTGCCTTATATTGTCTACTACTGACGTAAGTAAAGTCACATGAAATACCAGCTGATATAATCATTTCAATAATTAAATCAAAAATGATATACGAAAAATAATAGGGTTTCCCAAAGCATGAATATGGACAACAAATACGAATAAAATTTTATTAGATATGTAGAAGATAAATTCTTGAATTATTGAATCCAACATCGCTTTGAGAGAGTTTAAAAACTCCCGGTTGTAATTGCGACAGCGGTTCAATATGAACCTGTGTTTGTGTGTGTGTGTGTGTGTGTGTGTGTGTGTGTGTGTGTGTGTGTGTGTGTGTATGTGTGTGTGTGCGTGTGTGTGTGTTTATGTACGTGCGTGTGTATATGCATTTGTGTAAGTATGTATTACTGAAATAGAAGAGTAAAAGATAAACGTCGCCCTTTCAAAATCTAACCAGGCTCATTGGCCCGGTTTCTCGTTTTCTATGGCGTATGTGTAACGAAACTTGAAATGGTACGCAAGTAGAATTTTAAAACAAATTTTATTCTAGTGGTAGTATCGTTACTATTGTTAAATGTTCATGAAAATAACAGACCTAAGTGGAATCTCATACATACATACACTCATGCATATATACACACATACATATACGCACATAAATGCATACTTATATACATGTATGCTTACATACATACATGCATGCATGTATATATACATACATACATACATTCATACAGAGAGACAGGCAGACAGACAAAGATACCTACAGACAATTACAAAACGTTAAGAGGATTTAATGATTAGATCAACGTATTATATTAACACACACACACACACACACACACATGCACACGCACAACACACACGTACACGCACACGCAGAAGCACACCTATATATATATATATATATATATATATATATATATGGGGGGGGGGTATGCAGTGAATGATAAAGCAGGAGAAAGACAAACAGGGAGAGATCTTAAGTTTTAATTGTGCTAGTTATTTGCCATTTAAAAGGATTTTACTTCATTTTCACGGTTAAAGTCCTTGGAAATTTAGAAAATGTCACTATCACGGAATTCACAACGATGGGATTCTCCATGATGAAATAATCTATAAATGCCAGTCGTTGTAGAATATTCTACTTTGTATATTACCTCGATCGAAGTTCCATATACCGTCTTTGTCCTCTTTTAAAAGATATTTTTCTAAAACGTTATATATATAATATATAATATATATATATATGCGTATGTGTGTGTGTGTGTGTGTGTGTGTGTGTGTGTGTGTGTATGTATGTATGTATGTATATATGTATGTATGTACGTATGTATGTATGTGTGTGTGTAGATAGACATAGATATGTCCATATATGCATACGTACATACATACGCACATTCATGCGCAGATGCATATACACAGACATATATGCGTACGTAAATACAGTGATATGTAATTACGTATTTAAACATATTTATCGCAATGAATCATTTACAAATAGGGCATATCTGATATTTACATTAATTAATCTCCTTGTCTTAGATTTCATAAGAACATGATGTTTACGTGAGATGAAATGTCATTTATTTAGGCATTCTATGACATTTGCATGACATTTTTTAAAAACTCAAAACTTCCTATTCTTTTGTTTGTTTGCTTTTTTGTTCTATCATTACATTTCTTATCGTTTGGAATTTATTTGAGTTGAGCTAAGCATTAAATTCTCCCCAAGTTTTTCTAATTGTGTAAGATAACGCTTGATATTAATCTGTAAAATTTTGCTCCAAGCAATGATTGGTTAGTTTTGTATTTTTCATTCATAGATATATATATATATAACAATGCAGCATGCAAGTTACCATGATCAATATAGTATCATTGAAGTTGAAACGAACTTAATACCATTTCATTAATATTTGAAATCGGTTCCAGTGATTTTACAGATATGTTGTAACTGTTTCGATTAGATTGAATATAAAGTTCAAAAGCTGAGGGAAATGCGATTTCAATGTAAAAAAAAAGTAAGAACGGAACATTGATAATTTGTGGTATCAAATTAAGTTCATTAACTTTTTGAGCAGTAATGTTGGTGAGATTCACATTACCTTTCATCATTACAACTTCAACAAACTAAATATCAATTATGTAATAGGGATTTCATTCGTTTTGATAGCTCTTTTATATTTAATGTTATGGCTTCCTTCATTGTAAATAATGTTAATTGATATTAATATTATATTTTGCTGAATATAACGAATGCGATTTTAGGAGATTCATTATTGTTTTAGGATGTAACATTAACCGGTACTAACATAGAACTGTTTCGTTATAACGTCGATGTTAATAATATAAAACCAAATATAGTAAAACGAAAATAAAAAAGAAAGCAAATAACCGCAAAATGTTCACTTCTCTAACTGAATTTGTATGTACTGTGTTTTTTTTATTTCTTTATTTTGAATTGTTGTCTTTTTTCAAAATTTATACTCATGATAGCTAACAATACTAGTCATTAAGTTTTGTTTTCGGAAATACCATTCAGCTATAATCCTTAAATACATACCGTCTAATTTTCACAGATGAAGGTTTTAAAGTATGGAAATACAAAACCAAACCTTGTCAGTAGATTTCGTAGACGGAAACTGAAAGAAGCTCATCGTACGTATATTGTATATCTGTGTGTGTGTGTGCGTGCATGCCTGTGTGTGTGTCTGTACATGTATATAT
>NC_068981.1:140652933-140658684 GCF_001194135.2 Octopus bimaculoides | reverse complement strand
ATATATATATATATACACATATATATACGTATATATACATATATATATCTATAATACTAAATGCCAAAACGAATTTTCGTGAGACAGTGTGTCACACTTTGACCCCCTCTCTCATTATGCAATGAAGAACAGACGTTAAGTATTTTGGTCGGTGAAATAACGGTTCTGCCAACTGACTGCCCAATAAATTTGCAATCTTTGCTTTGTTGGTGCACCGGCAAATACAACTGTTTGTTTATTTAGCTGTTTAAATGGGACCTACTCACCTATGTAACTACCCGATGGTCAGTCAACTTGAAAATTTACGCAAACATAATACTGTTGCCTTTTCTATCAGTCAATTTTTTGGAACCTGCCTGACATTTCAATATCCCAGGTGTATGCTGGGTAATGCTCGTTGATTTGCTTTGACCGGTACTCTTAGCAGTGCATATATATAGACGAACATGTGTTACCAACGTCCTCATCCATCAAGAAAGGAAACTCTGTACAGTTGCTTACTCGCGTAGAAATCGAAGCAAAATCTTATACAAATTACACATTACCATCTTAAAATGAAAAGAGTACAATACATAATTATTGTTATTCTCATGTACAAAAACTGATAACCAGTCATGTTCTCGACATGTGAAAAGTGTAGTTAAACCATAACAATATATATGGCTGATCGGGAAATAGCTGCAGGATTGCATTTTCATTTAATCTTAACTACTGATTTTAACTTCTAAAGAACTACGTTTCAAAATGAAGTATTACGAAGTATTATGTTTGTTTCCTTTATCATAAATGTTACTGCTTTACCCAAATAGTTTTACTTTCCTTCTTGTTGTATGATATCCTTATCTGATGAGCTCACTGTTTTCCTCCTCTTAAAACTGCACACGAGTTTATCGCAAATTCCATCACATTATATTCACCAAATCCATGCTCTGTTTGTTTTCCTTATTTGCGAAAAGATTCAAATCATCCATATGAGACGTTGATTTACGTTAAGCTGCGTGACCTTAAAAATATAAACGCTTGCCTTTATATGTTTAAGATTAGCGTTAAATGTATCATATATATCAGGAAAAACAAACAGGGAAAGCTATTCCCCCATAAAGATAACAGCATTTTGTTGATAGTTTCTAACTTCTCACAACATTTTTCTACTTGTTTCCGCTCCTAAGAATGTACTATTCGCCAGGAATAAGCAATTCGTGTAACAAACCTTGAATATGATCAAACCATCATATTGCATGAAGTAAATGCATTTCGTGAAATGGTAAGGGGGTGAGGCAGTATTAATCTTAGTATAATTGGTGTTTAGCACTTTTCCCTTTTCACCGCTAGCCTGTAGTAATAAATTCAAGCAGCCTATATAGCTACAGTATTTCCTAAACAAACATATCTGGTGGTACCTCCAGCATTATCAGGAATTACAATATTTCTTTAAAGTTGCTGCCTGTATTACTTCTATTGTAGTTTTTGCAGCACAGTATATATGTATCTTGTGTGAAGAACAATGGTAAATGGTTTCTAAGTGATAGGATAGCATTTTAGTTGCGTATTCACTATCTTATATTAATGGATCTGAATTTTGAGCAATGCTCTCTCAGTTCATCAACACTAGAGGTTGTCTACGTGTTTATTTAGATGTGGCGCACCTTAATCACCTCTAAAGTAAAATATGTATCGATTTTGATTGATCAAAAGTTCACAGAGGCTTGTTATATTTCTTTTCACCTTTTTTTTCCACTTATCATTGCTTCAAAGCCACCTGCTTCTCTTATCACGTTACCTATTTCCATAGCCACTGCACATATTTATCTACCCAAAACACCTTTTCAAATCAGCAACGAGGGTTCTCAGTGAATGCACATCCCGATTTCCTGTCCCTTGGAAGCACACTCTTCTTTGTTTTTGTATTAAATTGAACATATTTAAGATATAAATTTGTTCATCGCACAATAGTTCTATATTTCGCTGGCAGCATATTTAGATACTGCAGTAAGATTATATATTTATTAGAAAATAATTGTACAATTTGTAATATATAATCAACATCGTCGCAGTAGACTTTGTTGTTCTTATTGACAAGGTAATCCTCTTTATTGTCATGTTAATTAGTTTCTTTTTTTCAATATCCACATTTTATAATCTCTTTCCAGATTTTGACGTCGTTGTGACTCTGTCTTCTGCATATGTAATATAGCAACATTTATATTCCATAAGGTAGTGAATACCACCTGTTTTGACAATTGTCCTATTGTCAGGATCGTGCTGGATATTCTCTCTTTATATATTAACAATAATTGTTGTCTTCCCTGCTTTGTCGTCAATAATCATTAATCAGAATTTCGTTTCTCTCATCATCTGCATATTTCAGCTGAGATGACCATTTATTCCATTTGCCTTTCGTTTGTCTGTCAGATTATATCTGTAACATATTTTCTTGATGCTTTCCGACATCTAATTTTCCTATTTTGATTCTAACGGTTTTAATGCTATCTTGTATTTGGTATTTATTTTCCTGGATGCGTAAATACGCTTTTCTTCAATTTGTTAACGTACATCTCGAATTCAATAATTGTTAACTGTACCGTGTATATTGTATTAAGTATTCCATTCTTTCTCTACTTTCTTGATAGGTGCAGTTTCCTAACAACGATACGCATATTTAGATTATTGTTCGATAAACCTCTTCAGTTCATTTGTTTTTAGTTTCCTGAAGTAATGTTGTACACTGTTTCAATATTGGTATTGCCCAAGCGTTGAAAATTTTAATTATCTTCGTTTGATTTACTATTATTTGCAATATCAAAATTTCCGGTGTGAACTTCTGTAATCTTCTGCAACTTTGCTATGTCACTTCTCCCAGGTAATATGATGGTTATATTTGGGTATACAATAATATTCCGAAACAAATATGTGTAAACTGTGAACGGAATTATGCAACTTCGAAATATAAACTACTTTTTGGTTCACCTTATTGTCATACGATAATATATAAGACACTATCTATTTAACTATCACACTGTAATATTTAATTAATTTTATATATTGTTAATGACAGATATCTGCTTTGTAACAATCTAAAATCATCCCACTGCTAGTTAATCTCGTAAGAGATTTTAGTTTAAATTCTAATTACGTTTTAATAATTTTATTTAATTTGATTATAGTGAGGTCAATAAACACTACTTTGTTAATTACTATTTAATTACTCTTTTACTTGTTTGTCATTTGACTGCGGCCATGCTGGAGCACCGCCTTTAGTCGAGCAAATCGACCCCATGACTTATTCCTTATAAGCCTAGTACTTATTCTAACAGTCTCTTCTGCCGAACCGCTAAGTTACAAGGACGTAAACACACCCGCATCGGTAGTCAAGCGATTTTGCGGGGAGAAACACATACACACAAGCATACATATATACATACATATATACGACGGGTTTCTTTCAGTTTCCGTCTACCAAATCCACTCACAAGGCTTTGGTCGGCCCGAGGCTAGAGTAGAAGACACATGCCCAAGGTGCCACGCAGTGGGACTGAACCCGGAACCATGTGGTTCGTAAGCAAGCTACACACAGCCACTCCTACGCCTGTCCATTTTTAATTACATACCATTATTACTTATAATTTTCGCTCCATAGTCTTCCGTCGAACAAATTTTATTCTATTACCTGAATGATTACAAATTTGAATCACATATAAGCGCCTTAAAGTAACCAAGTAATGTTATCTCAATAGTTTCATTTTACGTGAAAGCCACACATGGCCTTAACGCCGATTTTGGAAGGCAAAATGGTATAGCGCTTCAATGACTCACATCTTCAAGAACATTTGAATAACTCATCGTCTGTCAAAGTATGTAGGATTTGAAACGTTTGAGGGGTATCGTTAATGGTATCAATGCAATGAATAAATATACCATTCGCTTTCTTTCCGTTTCAAATTATATTCTGATTTCTGTTTGTTTGTTTTTTTTTGTTTGTTTGTTTTTTTGTTTGTTTGTTTTTTTTTTTGTTTTATCTTAGGTCTGTGTTGACTTACTGTTTAATAGGTTGAATCTTTTGATCGCTTGTTTAAAGACATCGTAGCCTGGAGGTGTATGGGAGTAGAAAATACTGCAAACAAATAACTTTTATTCCAAGCATCATGGAAGACATCAGCAGGGAATGTCGGAATAACGATGAAATAAATGTGATCTGCTTTAATGGAGATGAACCAGAAAAAAGTTTAATCGAAATTAAGAGATCATTATATTTAATATAGAATTGTTTACTATATTTCCGTTATGTTCGTGGTATTCGAATTATATATATATTTTTTACGGTTATGAAACGTTCAGACACTTCATAACATTATATTGACAAAGAAATATCGAAAACATATATAGAGTCACTCAGTACATATTTGTTTTCTTACTGTGTTCTAATTCTTAATTATTTTCTTTAGATATTTTAATTACTTACATTAATTAATTGTTTGATTGCTCTTTTAGTACTTTAGTTTATATCATTGTAAAAGTAAACGTCATGAATCTGAAAACACTTTAATGCGTGCTATACATCTTCATTTTCTTACTTTTGAAAGCAAACTAATGACTGTATGAGCATGCTTTCAATCAATTTACTCAATTAACTGTATGTTTACTTACCAGTCCGTGACTGTTGATTATAAAAGAACTGGACAATGCGTGATAGATTTTACATACAACTTAATAAAATGTAATATATTCAGAACTTTTTAGTCTTTATAATAAAAGTAGAACACTGATCTATGTCTTGAAATTTCCTTGTCTAGAGAATTCACTTCGAAGACAACACGCTATGGAAAGCACAGCTACTCTTTCGATACCACATTAGATTTTGTAACGTACAATTATAGAAGCTGAATTACTAGTAAAGTTCTATACTTGGGAGTCTATCCATAAGAGCGCGCAAAGGACCTGAACAAATACACGCAGACATACACATATACACACATGGATGCATGCACGCACACGCACTACACACACTTACACTCACACACATATAAATATATGTGTGTGTGTGTCAGTGGGAACTCCAGAGCAACATATATATCAGATGCGAGAATTATTTTCTTTACCATTTTTTCATAATTCGACAGATTTCAATATTTATGTACGTAATTTTTCTTAATCCTTTCCACAACTTTTTATTCTTATGAAAGTATTGCGTCGTCCCAATAATTTCTTCTTGTACAGCTTTACTGTTCAATACACTAACCAAAGTTTTTTCTATAAATCTACAGACTGTAGCAGGCTATGCAGTCGTTAATCTGCGATTACCGAATCCTACCGATGAGAATTAGAAATGCGTGCTGGTGATACTGTTTTTACTCTGTTCTGATCTTTTCCTTTGTTTATGACTAACTGTTTTCACATTTTACCGAAAATTAATGTTTCTATCGTTCTCGCACTATTCGTAGACCACAGATGAATTTTCGGGTGTCTCTACTTTAAATTATTTTGCGCTACACTCAGTTCGTTTCTCATTTCTATAAACCCAAATATACACGCACATATAGACACAGAGGAAAAAACATCACACACGCTCAAGTAAAATTATGTATGTAATGACTTATATAACCTCTGTATCTAAAGGTTCTAGCATGAATTCTGTATTAGAAATCTGATATCCTATTCCGTAACTTCTTACATTTTCTTGATATATATACGTATACATACATACATACATACACACATATGTATATATATATATATATATATATATATATATAT
>NC_068981.1:140651835-140652713 GCF_001194135.2 Octopus bimaculoides | reverse complement strand
TATATATATATATATATATATATATATATATATATATATATATGTATGTATATATATATATATGTGTGTGTGTGTGTGTTTGTGTGTGTGTATGTGCGTGCGTGTGTGTGAAACATGTAAAATGCGTACATATAGTGATGCACAATAATATATCTATGTCTGTTTGGCTGTGCCCGAGAGTATGTCTGTCTGTTCTCTGATGCTGACAATATGAATTAGATAATTGTTCGTCGTCAAGTGTTAGACTCCGTTCCTTTTAACTGAGATCACATGTATTACCGTTGAATAGAGCTCTTCAAAACTTTATCAGGAAGTTTCTAGATGCGAATAGCAGACAACCGAGGGCCATTCACTGCAATCGCGAGTAACATACAGAGATAGAGATTGAGAAAGACGGAAATGGATTGGAATTTGAGTTAACAGACCACCATGAGGTACGTATGGAATATATGTCAAGACAAAGCAAAAAAAAAAAAGATAGAAAAAAAGAAAAAAAGACTGTGAGAAAATGTATGTAAGTGGCGCATCTGTGAAACGATGCACACTGAGAAAAAAATAACTTCAGTACAAGGCAGACACTAAGACTGGGAAGCTATCTAATTGGTTTAACATTAATAATGAGAATTCCGTCTTCAACACCCATAGAAAACTAACAACGAATAATTGGTTACGTAACACAGAACTACCTTGACACTAAGTTACCTAATATTAACACATATCTCCTTTAAGATGGAATAACGTTTAACAGCAGAAATGTTCAAAGACGATGTGCATATTATTATATGAAAATTTACTGGAAATGCGTGTGTATATGTAGGTATGTAGGTATGTATGTATGCATCTGTGTATATACATATATATATATATATATATATATA
>NC_068981.1:140647320-140651331 GCF_001194135.2 Octopus bimaculoides | reverse complement strand
TAGTCAATCCAAACATGAACAAGCAAGGAAAAACATGGAAAAACAACAACGTGAGGACGTGGAATAAGTACAGTGGTATTGTACGATCAGGAAAGGAAAGAAAAGAGAGCATTTCACGTTTCGAGCGGAGCTCTTCATCAGAAATATAGAAAAAGTCCAAAGAAGGGAAGACGTAGAAAGAATATATATATATATTTGTATGTATGTATACATATATAGAAGAACACGTATGTATGGATTTATGTATATATACAGAGGTTGGACAATATAATGGAAACACCTTAATATTTCAAACAAATTTATTTTAATATGGTGTAGGACCGCCTTTATCAGTAATTACACCTTAAATTCTATGACTTATGGACTCCTACAAAGTTTGAATTGACACCTTACTTGTTTTTCTAATATGCACCACTAGAATGTTCCTCGTGCCATTCAGTAACAGACATTGTGTAGCAAGCCTCGGCACACGAATAGACGAATCCTTGTGGATTCATCCAGAAATCGGTCCGATTCGGGAACAAAGAATTTTTTAAATTTCTGTTAGCTATAAATTCTGTTCACTATAAATACACAGCGTGTATTTATAGTGAAATGTATTGTATGCGGTTAGATGGTTTAAGGTCTATTTTTCAGCATATTCACACAGGAATGTTTTTCTTTTGCCCTTATTTATATTTGCTTATATTTTCTCCTTGACAGGCATTTTAATATGATCGCCACTGATAGAATTATTTGAACAATTTTATCCTAAATTTAGAAGTAAATTTATTACCATTCACTTCGGGACTGGTAACAACTTTACTTGAGTTTTCCAGGCCATCTACACGTGTGATTAGGCTTGCTACAGAATTTCTGTTTGGATATATGTCGGGCACGTCGATGTACTCGTGATTTCGCATCTGCTTTTTTCCGTGGGTATATGTGTGTTCTATTTATTTTTAGTCGTGTTTCTCGCTGAAGAAGGATGATTCCTTGTGGATTAATCCAGAAATCGGTCTGATGCGGGAATAATGAATTTTTAAAAAAGTTCTGTTAGCTTGCTTTCCTGGATTCAGCACGCTGTGTAATTATAGTGAAGAATATTTTATGCGGTTAGACGGTTTAAAGTTGTTTTTTTTCTTCAGCATATTGACATAGAAACATTTTTCTTTTGCTCTTATATATATATATATATATATATATATATATAATTCAAGATAAATGCTGATATCTTTTCTTTATTATGAATATAAGAATATTAGTGAAATAAAACGAAGATTATAGCACGCCTGTGAAAAGATACCAAAGCATCATCGAAAATTCCAGTATCAAGTTTATGGTCAGATGTAAAATGTATTAAGCCTTGTGTATTGTCATAATCTTTTAAGCGATACAATTATAGACGGTAATTAGACACACGCACGCACATGTATGTTTGTGTGCATGTATGCGTGTATATATGTATTGCATATGTAATTTATGAAGTGTTCCAGCCCAAACTTTTGTGAAAATAGCTAAACAGAATCTGTGTCTACAGTTAACACACGTGTAGCGTTTCCAGTTCTCAAAAAGTTAGGTTCTCTTTTGCGATGAATGTACAATTGCCAGAATAATATCTAACACTTGCAGTATAATTCAATTTGTAGGCAGTGAATTTCTTTAACAACAAATATAATCGTAAATGAAACCGTCGGAAAAAAACATTCCACGCATTCTTTCATTTCATATAGAAGTGCACTAATTGCACTTAAACATGAATTTTTTTATTTATCTTCCTATATGAATCTAAAATTTTCAGTGTTTGTTAATTGTTTTGATCTTTTTTTTCATATAACTGGATTTCAATTATGGAAAAATAATTTTGGAACACGATGAATCACTAAAATTCCTATCAATTGTTATTTTAATATTTCTTTTTTAAATCTTAAGTACGATAATGAGACAGTAATTATCACTGTTTAAGCCATTGATCGCACTGATCAAAACATTTTGTTAAATTTGCCTTAAATTCTAAATCACTTTTCCAAATAGGATTTTGTTTCAGATAACACTTGTCATATCGGAAATTATTCACCGAACTAGTGAATAAATTAACGATTCGCAAAACCTGACCGTTTCTCTGGTATCTTTAACTGATTTGATGTTTTATATATTACAGAATATGAACAAAAAACAGCTTGATGAATGTCTTTATGGAGGGGATCTGAGGTAACTGAACTTGTAAGGTTATAATACTAACCCTATACATACGCATATATTTAAATTATAAGACGTCTTAGTGTCCCATATATTTGTCACCGTGGCCCTACGTCGGTTACGACGACGAGGGTTCCAGTTGATCCGATTAACGGAACAGTCTGCTCCTGAAATTAATGTGAAAGTGGCTGAGTACTCCACAGACACATGTACCCTTGACGTAGTTCTCGGAGAGATTCAGTGTGACACAGTGTGACAATGCTGGCCCTTTGAAATACAGTTACAATAGAAACAGAGAGAAAGAGTGAGAGTAAGTTGTGGTGAAAGAGTACAGTAGGGGTCCGCACCACATCCTGTTGGGATCTCGTGGAGCTTTAGGTGTTTTCGCTCAATAAACATTCACAACAACCGGTATGGGAGTCGAAAAAGCGATCCTACGACCGCGTGTCCACTGCCCTAACCACTCAGCCATAGTCCCTTCGTCCCAAATATTATCAGCTGGAAGATTTATCTTCGATTAATATTTGTTGTTTCTTAGCGGTGGGTTTCGCTTTCACGCCGTCGCTTCCTACGCGAACGATAGCGAATTTTTACAAGCCTAGAAATAATAATGACTCTAGATAAAATAGGTTTTTCTATATCTGTTTTTGTCTATTCTTTTCATTACGTACACGACTTTCACTTTTACTTTTATTTCAGGTTTCTGACGTACACAGCCATTTCACATTGGAACAGACATGTTCGCTCCCACTATCATTCTCAGCATCCTCCTCTCTGTTTTTTTTACCTCCTCTTTTTTCCGTCTTTCTCTCTGTCTGTCTGCCTCTCCTCTTCTCTCCTTCTTTCTGTCAATAACTTCCAATATCTTTCTTTCCTTCTATTGTTTCTATGTTGCTGTCGTTCTCTTTTACTATGTTTGCTTTTTCTATCTCATCCCCTGTTTTACAATCTTTGTTTTACCCTATTTTTATCTCTTTCTCTTTCTCTCTCTCTCTCTCTTCCTCGCGCTCTCTCATAGTTTACCTACATATAATAATATGGACAACTTCTTCCGGAGGTCATTTTTATCTATCATCTAACGTACCCGCCTGTCCAGGAAATCTCAATTTTCAGGTTGAACACGAAGATGAAAGTCGATTTACATTTGTGCACAAAAATAGTTTTCCTATCTGTCTCGGAACTTAAAAGACATTTTCTTAATTTTTTTTTTTTTTTTTTTTTTTTTTTTGTATAGTCGTTTGGTTTTATCCTTGATTTGATAACCAGAATTTCGTTACCTTTCATTTTCCTTCAGAGTCAATATTTGGAAAATGTCCCCCAAGGCTACATTTTATAAGACTGGCCTTTCTTTCCATGTTTGTGTGACCTGCCACATTCCAGACAACGGAGACAGTGCTGAATTTCAGAAATCTTAGTGAGTGTGGATAACAAGTTTTGTGAATAAAATGGGTTTATATGCCTGCTTTTACTTTACTTTTTTAGTCCACCTACACGTTGTAACTGAGCGTTAAACAACACAAGTAATACACATACGTTCGTATGTATAAATAAGTGTTTGTGCGAAGAAAAAAAAATATATATATACACACACACACACACACACACATATATATATACATACACCTGAAATTGAGTAATACTGCGAAGAACTGATGCTCCATTCACGGGAAATGTTTTACTTCCTGCCAAGCCAGTGGGGTGGTGTCATTCGAAATGTAAAACAATGCGAGATGCATTCAGAACAGCGTTGCATAACAGCGAGTGATAGTCTACTGATAACATGAAATCATTATATACATATGCCAGTCTCTCTGTCTGTCACTCTGACTCCTT
>NC_068981.1:140646289-140647111 GCF_001194135.2 Octopus bimaculoides | reverse complement strand
TATATATATATATATATATATATATATGTATATATATATATATATACATACACATATGAGTACATGTGTACGTACACATGTATAGTTTACGATTCCGTTAAGGTAAGATTAACAACAAAGTACTCTATCTGTCATAGAAAAATAGTTTGAATGTATACACCATATTCTTTCATTCCTATATTAGTTTCAGTCGTTTGACTGCGGACATGGTGAAACACTGCATTTAGTAGAACAAATCGACCCAAAGACTTATTCATGGAAAGCCTATTACATATTCTATCGGTCACTTTTGCCGAACCGTTAAGTTACAATAGACATGAACACACCATCATCGGTTGTAAAGCGATGGTAGGGGGCCTAACATAGACAAATAAACACGCACATATACATACAAATATATAGAGATATACATATATATATATACATATTTATATACACATATATATATATATACATATATATATATGTATATATGAGTGTATATATATATGTATGCATATAGCGCTTCTCGGTGAATAAAAGAGTTATACACATGCACATATATGTGTGTGCGCGCGTGTGTCTGTATGTATGTCTGTATATATATATACAACATGCATACACACATGCACGCACACATGCACACGCACGCACACACATACACACATATACGTATATATATGTATATATATATATATATATATATAAATATATATATATATATATATGTGTATACCAACGAATTTGAATCAAATATATATATATATGTGTGTGTGTGTGTGTGTGTGTGTGTGTATGTGTGTGTGTGTGTGTGTGTGTGTATATACATACATATATATATAC
>NC_068981.1:140645304-140645923 GCF_001194135.2 Octopus bimaculoides | reverse complement strand
ATATATATATGTATGTATTTATATGTATGTATATGCACGTATGACTGTATGGATCTATGTACATGTATATACTATATGTGAAAGTGTGTAATATGTGTTGAAGTATCTGTATGGAGTTATTTATTATATATTTGCCTGTAGGAAAGTCATAGACAGAATAAGTGGGTGTTAAATACGCACATTGGAAGAGGAGTAGCAATGCAAAGAGAAGGGGACATAGAAACAGAATATAAAGGGGAGGGGAGGGGGAAACGTCTCAGCCGTGATTCAAATATCTTCAATATCATGAAGTCATGAAGCCATGTTGTTAAAAGCAGATAATAATCAGGATAAGAATTGAAACGTAAAGAAAAGAATATGTCTAGCATCATATACAACAACCACTTCAGCACAATTATAATATATCTCTACCTATACAATTCGCACGCGGAAATATGTATATGCTTTTATATATTCAATGTATGTATATATGCGTGTGTGTGTATATGTATATATATACATAAGGTGAGAGAGAGCGAGAGAAAGCGACAGAGATACCTACGCATATACCTCTCTATGTATATCTACATCTATACATAATACATATGTATCTGCATATATATATATATATATATATATA
>NC_068981.1:140642940-140644787 GCF_001194135.2 Octopus bimaculoides | reverse complement strand
ATATATATATATATATATATACACACATATATATATACACACATATATATTTGCAGTGAATAAGCACGCGCACCCGTTTATGTAATTATCACTGTCTCCCTCCCTCTCTCCATGTATGTCTCTGTGTGTGCTTGTGTGTGACTATATGTATCGGCGCATGTCTTTCGATGTACGTATGTGTGGATATACTCTATGTATGTATATCTGCAGATTTCGTCTGACTTATACACAGATGACTGTGAGGAAGATTAGAACTTCCGAGTATGAAGCCATTCGAGAAGTACCATTATAAAGCAAATATCTTCTTTGAACTCATTTCCCCAAAATACCCCGCTGATTCAAATGAAATTAGTATGATTCTATATGTACTTCATGTTTTTTTCATTGTGAATTTCTTTCCTTTTTTATTTGCATTCTCTCCCCCCCCTCTCTCTCTCTCTCTATCTCTCTCTCTTTCTCTCTCTCTGTGTCTCTTCTCTCTCTCTCTCTCAGTCTCCCAATTCTCTCATTCTTTGTCTTTCACACTCTCTCAATCTATGAAGTGAGTATATGTGCAAGTAAGTGTATATCATGTCAATATACATAGTCGTAGATGGACAGTACAATGGGCCATGTTTGTATCATATTTGGCGTGTGCTTATATATGTGTGGGTAGACGTGTGCGCGCGCGTGTACAAGCCTAAACGTGAGTTTTTATATAGTATGTAATAGGGAATTTAACGAACATTCCCATGTAAAGTATAGCATAGTTTACTGCTTCATAATCTTCTTTTCAGTCGTTTATCTCCAAACTGCCAACAAATATTAAATGGGGTGAGCTTTATACAATATACCTTGACAATATAATGAATCTTATCACATTAGAGAACGTAATTAATTCGTTTAGATGTGTTAGCTCACCGTTCAAAAACATGAAACCTAGAAGCACATGTAAATAGGCTGGTTTTTATTGTAGTTTAGCAGCAAATATATTTCATCGCAAACCTCAATATAAAAACTCAATAGATTTGTACCGAAACTGTTTTTCTCCTACCATTATACACAACCATTCTTTATAGAATGTATACCTTCACTCTCTCCCACACATTCGCACAGAAACAAACCCTGCCTTCCCCATCTTCTGGCAGATTCACCGGATCCTTATTCAATGATAGTCATGTTCAAAACAGTATACTATTTTGAATACAATGAATATATGATGCAATGTGGAAAGAAGTTTATATAACTGAATGAAGCTAGCATATATTCTCAAAATACCCCGATATATGTAATAGCTTTACACTGTAGCATTGTACAATACACGCTTTCGAACGGGAAAACTACAATTAGAAATCTTTCTTGTATAACTTACCGAACATAGGAACAATGAAAATAAATATATTTAGAGAAGATCTTTCTAAGAACTATGTTAACAAAGGTAAAGAAAAAAGAAAAGAATAAGTGAACCTAAAATATACCACAAACCACAAAAGAATATAAAATTTCGTTGTCTACAAAAGAATATATCCTTCCATAATATCAGATAATTATATGTGGTAAATCAATTGTTTTGTTACAAACATATTTAGAATATCATGTAAAACACTTAATCCGTAAGTGAAATTGCAAATAACTTTATTCAAATAGCGATAGATTCAAAGAAAATGACAAGAAACTATTAGTTCTGCTTCGTTCCAGTTACTGAATTCATTGCCTATATATATTAGTCACTTGTTTTAACTCTCTTTTTGTTTTGATAATGTAATTACAAGCATCACCTTTCTTTCTCTCACTCTCTCTTACTCTATCTCGCTGTCTTTCATCTCACTCGCTCTCTCTCTCTCTCTCTCTCTCTCTCTCTCTCTCTT
>NC_068981.1:140640882-140642922 GCF_001194135.2 Octopus bimaculoides | reverse complement strand
CTCTCTCTCTCTCTCTCTCTCTCTCTCTCTCTCTCTCTCTCTCTCTCTCACTCTTTATCTCTTTCCTTCCTTTCTTTCATTCTCTTCATAACTAACATTGTTTTTCGTTTCTTTCATCGAGTCTACATATTTCTCGTTTTCGTATTTTATCTATAATCAGAAATTTGGTAATATACGAAAGAAACGCATTATTCTCCATTCTTTGCTTTATATCCATGCTTATTGTGCAGACGTACGTGTATGCTGGCATCTGCGTGTGAATATGTATGCGTGTGTATGAGTGTACATGAGCCCGCACGCGTGTGTTTGTTATGCGTTTTAGTCTTCATGAATTTGCTTGAGCGGATGTGACTGTGTGTGCGTAAATGTGTGTATGTATGTGTATGTGTGTGTATGTGTATGTGTTTGTATGCGTGTGTGTGTGTGTACTTATATATGTTACTGTATAAATAAGAGAAGCAAAACAATTATGTCTATGTGTATGTGTGTGTGTGTGAGACAGAGTGAGAGAGAGAAGTTGAGCGAGAGACGAGGGCGAAGCGTACGCACTGAGAAATGCGTAAATACGTATATATACATACACACACCCTTTTCTCTGGGTACAAATTTACCCATTCCTCATATCTTTTTCTATTATGTATTTTCCAGTTCCTACAGAGTCTGCTTTTGAGCGGTAAAAACTCGGGTTGAATAATCTCCAACACACGCACTCATACCAACAGATAATCTACATACATACATACATACATGCATACATACATATACTCACACATACGTACATACATACATACATACATACATACATACATGTAAAATATTTTCGGTAGGCGTGTTATTGAAAATAACATCTGTAAAGACAGGCTGCCAGACAATTAAGGAATCTGACATGTGTAAAAACACGAACAATAAAAGAGTTTTATTTATTTACTTTTTCTCTTTTCAAGAGAATATATCTGAAATCCCTCAAAATGTATTAGTAAAGCAAAAAATAGAAAATCAAAACAAAATCACTTCTAAACGAAACGAAATTTAGCCAAACTACAAACGATGGGAAAATGAAGCAAATACTAATTTGAAAGTAGCAGAAATATTCAATATACCAAGAGGATACATACATAGATGCACAGTCATACTTACACACACACACACACACACACACACACACGCATAATTGTTTTTCTTCTCTCATTTTGATTCACACAGTAACTAAGTTAGTGACTTCAATTATTACTTCACGAAGCCATCTTCATCTATACTACGCTATTTCTATTTCAACGCTCACAAGTATTATCATTTTCAAGCTTTATTTTTCTCTCCCATTCTAAAAGTTACCCACTCCTTTATATATATATGTGTGTATGTGTGTATGTGCGCGCGTATGTGCGCGTATATATATATATATATATATATATATATATATATATATATAAATTCAACATAGGATGGTTAATGCATTAGCTGTGAGAAAATGATGGGTGTTAGACAGTTTCGTTAGCGTTGCCTATTTCATTGCAATATATGTTCTGACATTAGACAGTTTTAGTTCATATTCAGGCAAGGTAAACATGACCTTCATAAATGCAAGGTTGATAAAATAAAGTGCCAGCGAATTACTAGGGTCGACTTAACCGCTAATTTTCATCAGGCAAGCGTCAGAATTTGAACGTAAAGACGGACCAAATGTTGCTAAGTATTTTGTCCGACGGGAAACGTTTCTATCAGCACGCCGCATGTAATGATAATAATAATAATTAATTCGTTTTATTGGCCGCAAGGGCTAATATCAAATAAAAACATATAAGGACAAAGACAGGACGAAGGTTACAAAAGGTTTTGTCCGAAAAGGTAGGAAAGTTCGTCTAAACAGAGGAAGAAAACGGAGAAAGATATAATAAATAAATAGATAAATAAATAAGTAGAACTCCCAAAGGGGGAGGCGCTTCGAAAAAGGAAAGGTTACACGTGGAAAAACCCATAAAACCACGGGAGCCTGGTCAGAAAAATTGAGAAAGAAGTATAGAGCCCTTTCTCCTTTTACAT
>NC_068981.1:140632470-140639013 GCF_001194135.2 Octopus bimaculoides | reverse complement strand
GTTCTGGTCCACCAAAGACCGAATGGTCGCTCTGTTGCCACGCTTCGCCTCAACCACGCGGGCCCATCGAGCGGCCTTAGTCCCCTCCCCGCTTACCGAAAGTGCTTTAGCTCTGACAACGCAGCCTTCATGCCTGGCATCAAAGTGTTGGTCGAGGGCCAACTTCGCTGCTAACACGGCGGTTGCGATGCCTGTCCTAAGAGCCTCGTCTAGTTTGTTAACTAAATTTTTTTCCCGCTCTGTTTTCTTACGTTCTACAGCTAGAATAATAATAATAATAAAAATAATAATAATAATAATAATAATAATAATAATAATAATGATAATAATAATAATAACAGCAATAACAATAATGATAACGGTAATGATAATAATAATAAAATTATAATAATAATAATATTAATTATTTTAATAATAATAATAATAATAATAATAATAATAATAATAATAATAATATTAATAATAATAATAATAATAATAATAAGGTATAACACACGCCAGTTTGCTGAAGGCATCGCAAAACAACGTGAGATGATGTGTTTTGCTCAATAATAATAATAATAATAATAATAATAATAATGATAATGATAATAATAATAATGATAATGATAATAATAATAATAATAATAATAATAATAATAATAATAATAATAATAATAATAATAATAATAATAATAATAATAATAATAATGGTTTCAAACTTTGGCACAAGGCCCGTAATTTTGGTGCTGAATTTTATCGACCCCGAAAGGATAAAAGATGAAATTGACCTTGGCGAAATTTGAACCCAGAACATAAATACTGACGATTAAGGAATTTGACATGTATAAGCATTTCATTCGGCGGGAAACGTTACTATAAGCATGGCGTACTTAATAATAAAGATAGTCTATACTGTCGAAGACGAAGAATGAGTTTTCAGCTTTTGCCGACGACCTGCTCGCATGATTGTTTATAGTGATCAAATGCATGTGCCGCACATTATCTCACTCCCTCCATCAAATCGACGTTGCCTGAACAGTAGCAAGGTATACCACAGGCCAGGTGTTGAAGGCATCGCAAAGCAACGTGAGATGAAGTGTTTTGCTCCAAAGCACGAAGTGGTACCTGTTCCAGGATTTTGAAACCATGACCTATCGATCGTGAATGCAACAGCCTTATTATCAGGCCATGTGCCTTCAATAATAATAATAATAATAATAATAATAATAATAATAATAATAATAATAATAATAATAATAATAATAACAAAAACAACAACAGCAACAACAACAACAATAACAATAATAATAATAATAATAATAATAATAATAATAATAATAATAATAATAATAATAATAACAAAAACAACAACAGCAACAACAACAACAACAACAGCAACAATAATAATAATAATAATAATAATAACAAAAACAGCAACAGCAACAACAACAACAACAATAACAACAATAATAATAATAATAATAATAATAATAATAATAATAATAATAATAATAAGAAGAAGAAGAAGAAGAAGAAGAAGAAGAAGAAGAAGAAGAAGAAGAAGAAGAAGAAATGCCCTGAAGCAGTACCAAGGAGTGGTTCTCATGTCTTCTGGTCTTAACTGATTGGAAGTGTTATTATGTACATATTTCGTCTTGGTATAAGAGATGGGCTACAACAAATATTCTGCTCACTACCACAGATTTAATTGTCTGTTGCTTGACTTAACCAGTTGAGCAGGCCCCTTATTGGCTGACGAAATGTGCATCTCTGATCACGAGCACAAGTGTTGAGAGGAATTCCTAGTCACTTTTGATATCACATTCCACTCACTGTCGGCATCACTATTGGTGATATTCTCTGCTTAGATCGACTTCGCTTTCTATCCTTCGGGGAATATTGTAGTCGATATAATCGACTTACTCATCATCCGAACTTGCTGGCCTTGTGCTAAAATTTGAAATCAGTATTATTATTATTGAGTGAGAGAGCCGTGCATGCCATCAAAGTGACACTGGGGTAAAATATACGAAGCCCAGTATACCCTATTATTATTATTAGTAGTAGTAGTATTATTATTATTATTATTATTATTATTATTATTAGTATTATTAGTATTAGTATTATTATTGAATTAGAGAACAGTGTATGCCATCAAAGTGACACTGGGGTAAAATATACGAAGCCCAGTATACCCTATTATTATTATTATTATTATTATTATTATTATTATTATTATTATTATTATTATTATTATTGACGTCACGCTGTATACAATACTGTGAGGTTGTTGATTGAACATATTGTGTCTAGTCACAACTAGGAACTCGGACAGGCAGTACTTTACGCAATATGCGTGTAGTTCTAAGTAATGCTCACTGTTGCAATTTTTATTATTATTATTTTTGCTGCTGCTGCTGTTGTCGTCGTTGTTGTTCTTGTTGTTGTTGTTACATAAAGGCAGTCAGGCTTTAAGCTCTAAGTTCAAACTCTGTCGAGTTTGACTTTACCGTTCACCCTTTCCGGGTCGATGAAATAAGCAGCGGGGTAGATATAATGAAGTTTCTCCCTCATCCGAAATTGCTTGGCTTGTACCAAAATTTGAAACCATCATTATTATTATTGCTGCTGTTAATGTTGTTTTAGTTATAGTGTGAAATTATGGTAGTGTTATAACTGTTTCCTAACAGTTCACAGTACGAGGTCTAGTTGAGAAACACTACTGTTACTCCGTCACCTATTAATGTCCCTCTATGCCGTTCATAGTGGAGGCGCAATAGCCCAGTGGGTAGGGCAGCGGTCTCGCGGCCACAGGGTCACGATTTCGATTCCCAGACCGGGCGTTGTGAGTGTTTATTGAGCGAAAACACCTAAAGCTCCACGAGGCTCCGGCAGGGGATGGTGACGAACCCTGCTGAACTCTTCCACCACAACTCTCTCTCACTCTTACTTCCTGTTTCTGTTGTGCCTGTAATTCAAAGGGTCAGCCTTGTCACACTGTGCCACGCTGAATATCCCCGAGAACTACGTTAAGGGTACACGTGTCTGTGGAGTGCTCAGCCACTTGCATGTTAATTTCACGAGCAGGCTGTTCTGTTGATCGGATCAACTGGAACCCTCGACATCGTAAGCGACGGATTGCCAACAACAACAATGCCGTTCATATCTGCTTTCTTGTTTCGAGATCGTTCTACGAGTTTCTTATTTATCGAAGCAAAAGTGTTCTGCTTGCATGTATTCACCACAAAATTTACTCTCAATTTACTCAATTTCTTTGTCAGTTATAAATGCACATTGTATCATTGGCCTTATCATAACCCCGTCAATTTTTTTTTTTTTTACCCGCCAATTGGGTAATTCTTACTTTTGTACATGCAAACCCAAATTACGTCATACAAATCAAATGCATTTTTTCAGAAGCTTTTTCTCTAGTGTTGAGCTAACTCTGGGCTTTCAAATACAATGAGAACTAAAGTCTCGATGGTTTCGTTGTCCATTATATATTTAGATATATAGTTTTGCATATCTACCATTCCTCAGTCGAAATTAGCCTTAGAGCCTATTTCTTTGCTGCTAAAATAAATTCCACGTTCTTTTTCTTCAATACTTTTCTTTAACCAAATCCATCTATGCTTGCAATTCCTTATCATTTGCAAAATCACTGAATGGGGCTTCTTTACTTCAAAGGCTGTTAGTGTTTTTCCAACATTTTCGTGTCTGTTTTTTTTTTTACCTCCCATTTCAATGCTGTTAATACTGTAAATAACCTTTCTCTTACTACCTCTAAAGAAATGTATCTCTTCTGTAGTAGCAGTAGCAGTAGTAGATGTTTTGCTGCTGTTGTAGCTGTAATAGCAGCAGCAGAAGCAGCAGCACCAGCAGTCACAGCAGCCGCAGCAGTAGTAGTAGTAGTAGTAGTAGTAGTAGTAGTAGTAGTAGTAGTAGTAGTAGTAGTAGTAGTAGCTCCAGTAGCAGCAGTGGCAGCAGCTGTAGCAGCGGCAGCAGCAGCAGCAGTAGTAGTAATAGTAGTAGTAGTAGCAGTAGTAGTAGTAACTACACTGCAGAAGCACTATAAATTGTTTCAGTTGTCGCAGTTTTAGTATTCTGTTGCTACTGTGTTTACTGGTTTACTGTTATCGGTATTGTTTGATGCCTGTTTGTTGTCTTCAAAGTCATGAAGGTTATATTTACCCTCGACTGTTTGTTATTTCTTTCAAAGTCCTTTTTATTATATTGTTTTCTATTAGAAAATATTCCTGCATAAAATATAGGTAAACGTATAATGAAGCCGCGCTTTACGTTCTAATTTTACTTCATGTTATGTCCTAACAATTCTTACATCACTAAATTGTCCCTCAAAACTGAGTTAATCAGCTTCAAATTTACACTAAACTCCTAAGTACTTGCGGACAACAGACACCGTCTCCATGCGTTCAGCTACAAATAGCAAGCAAATCTTTTTCTGTCTTTTTTTTCCTCTCAAATTACAACTTGTGCTTTGATTTTAAACATAGAAGAATTTACATAATATAATTGCAAGATATTTCCCAAAGAAACGCTATGGTCACGGCTGGTATTCATATGTCCATATGCGTGTTTCATATGTTATTGTATGTTAAGCAAAAGCAATTAGGCCGACTTGCTAGTTATAACAGCTGAATCTTCTAAATCGCACCTACAGTAAAAAAACATTGAAACATTGGGTGTTTGAATCCTCGGCGAACAATACATGAAAAACTAAGTGAGAACAAATGCAACGTTTGTGATCACTGATCTCTTTGATCAGACAAAATATGAGGTTAAACCATAAAAAACAATTAAAATTCCACATCGTTTAGCGTATGTGAAGCATTATTTCTATTTGATTTACAAGTTTGGCATATGCCGTAAGTTTCCTAAATGTGGCCCTAATTTAGAGAAATCTCACAATTGCCGGATAGCAGATGTCGTCTCAAAAGGCAGGATGTGTCTATTTTCTAATGTCTTCAATATTAACATTCCCGGTTTTTATCTGAGAGTGGATTATTGTAGTAATTGATTTGCTGGTGCGATTTTATACTCGAGTTTTACTTGTTGCTTATCTTCTTATATTTATTTTCCTGAATGTTGTTACTGATGTCATTATTGTCACAGAGTTTTGTATCCATTAACGTAGTTTCTCTATTTTATTGTTGCAAGCTACGTATCAATAGGTTATCACTACGTTAATGTTTTTGCCATCGTATTTATTTTTACCACTGTCATTCCTGTTGTCATTGATGTTATTTTTGTGCACCTTTCTATAGGATTTTTGTGTGTTAGTCGTTGCTTTCATTTCTGTAGATACACATGCCACTATTATCAGAAATTATATCTTAATGCAATGGTGCGCTTTATATATTTTCTTGTTTCTCTTCACTGGAAACAAATATTCCCGTGTTTGTATTTTTGTTTGTTGAGCTTGTAATTGTTTCGTGATATCGCTTCTGTCACTTTTCTCTGATATATATTATTTATTTATTTCTCTGATATTTTATTTCTTTTTTCCGTCCTCTTTCTTTGATCTAATTTGTTTTGTACGATTCTTTCCTATTTGCTGAAAGTCAGCTGTGTTAATTTTGATAACGTTATTTAGTTCTTACTACTGCATTGCATTTGTTTGCGGTTTCATTTTCGTTGGTTTATTGCTGCCGAATCAGATTTTTCCAAAGGCTTTTGATGCCCTTGATTAATTTTGTTACTCCTCTCAATTATTTGAAATTTCTGCTTTGCCTCTACATTTCTTGACATCGTAATTCTATTATGTTGCTTAAATGAAGACAGTCAAAGTCTTTAAACATAGATAGTTTTGCTGTTAATGCTATATATCTAGTGTTCTCTAGCAAATATAGCATTCTGAACTTGCCTTCAATCCTAATTGTCAAATATTATTATTGTTGCTGTTTTCGTCGCCATTGTCGTCATCGTTGTTTTTGTTCTTAGAAGAACTACTTGATTACATCGACCCTCCAGTGCTCGGCTAGCACTCAGTTAATCATCTGCAAAAAAAAACAAATTAGAGGCAAAATCGACCTCAGCGGAATTTGAACTCAGAACGTAAAGTAGGACGATGTACCGCTGAGCATTTTATCCGGCGTGCTAACGATGCTGGTAGCGCGTCACCTTAGTAGTAGTAGTAGTAGTAGTAGTAGTAGTAGTAGTAGTAGTAGTTAGGGACATACAATTACGCATATACCCCTAAGTTGTTGCTCGACATGCTAGAAATAGTTACCAAATAACTGCAAGTCTATTTCAATAAATACTGTAAGATACGATTTTAGAGTGCAAATAGCATAGCAAAATATCCCATATTACTTCTCCATAGATATATCAATGTCGTACTTTTAAATGAAAGGAGGTGTTCATATGGCTGAGACTTATAACTAAATACAACTGCAAATTAGAGATATTTCAAGAAATGTTTTCTTAACTTATTTAAATATGTCCATAGCGCGAATATACATAATGGTCTCCTTTATCATATTAAGTTGCAGAGAACCAATATCTATGTATGTTTTGTGTACAAGCATATATATATATATA
>NC_068981.1:140628863-140632315 GCF_001194135.2 Octopus bimaculoides | reverse complement strand
ATAATAATAAATGGAGCAAAACGCATGTCGATGAAAGTTCCTTTAATTCCTACATATATGTTTCGAAATAAATGATCGTCTTTCACAAAGAAGAAAGAGCTGTTGGAGTCCTCATTTATTTCTCTTCAGGGAGTTCATAATAAAACATGTAATAGCAAGACAAAAACGAAATAATGGGGTAACTTACGAGCTGAGGTGTTACATGGTCAGTGACCGAACTGTTTGTGTGTGTGTGTTTGTGTTTGTCCCTCAAAATTGCTTGTTCAATCGCATCGAAATTGCCATCAGTTGACAGAAAATGTTAACAAAGTGTGGCTTACAAAAAACCGAACAGAAGATAAAATGGTTACAGTTGTAATATTTTGCTCATAAGTGTGTGCAATATGAGCTTATTTGTAGCATTTATCTCAAGGCACAATGAATTTGAAAATACTTTAGAAGAAAGCTTTGCTCCTACAAAAATTAAAGATATATTAAAAATTTATCCGTCGTTTTCCTTCAAAATTTTGCTTAATCACAAAAGATAACCCCACCACACACAAACACACATACTTAGGCAATAGATATTTCTCTGAAGAGCGCGTGCCATACATCTCGTAAGAAGTCAGCACATTGACAGAAGACCTACTGTGTCTATAATATGTATGACAGTTCTGAAGTTATGTAGGAGACAGTGATGAGAAAAAAATGTTCAAACAAATACGAGGACCGCAAATTGCCAACACCATATACTTGTGAGTTACACTAACTCATCACGTTGTTTTAGTCTCTTACTATTTTTATCGTCTTTTTGTATCACTTCCGCCTTTTCGTTCTTCCTTCCTCCGTCATGTCTGTCTTTGTAGTTAGACACATGAAAAGTTATTAAATCTACAACACATTTCAACACAAGTATGTGACTGTGTTAGGCACACAAATACGTCACCCGCTAAACATTCGTGAAATAAATAAATAAAAATAAATAAATGAATAAATAAATAAAACTGAACATATAATTTTAAAAGTGATTTTTTCGTGGGACTTAATTGTTTCTGCATGCATGGTTTCGGGAATATATTTCAGTTCGACTAACCGCATCCATGCTTTACACTAGACAAATATAATTACTCCTACGAGCTTGCATTTAGAGACGTCATAGAGATTAATTGCCTTAACACTTATTGCCATCATGGGTACAATCGAAATATTTCTTACAAAGAATCTGAATAACAAGACACCATGGAGATATAATATCTTTTTTTAATTTTATCAATGCTTCAAAGCAACTCACCCTACATGACATTAGCAGGCGCATTACTCGGAAACCCCCCACTTAATAACAATTCCACAAACATCTATAACAACACTCCTCAAACAGTTATTGATATCCGGTGACTTTATGCCACCTACACTTTTCAAGATTGAGCCAATAAGGTATGAATATACGTAGTCGTTCGAGCGAGACAACTGAGGTCACGAATCTAATACTACACATCGGAACGATTTCATTTCCCAACTTTAACATGTATTGGAGATCGCAGACTTATATAAATATATAAATACATACATGCTTCCTTATGCACACACAAACACATACACACGCACACACATATCATTTCGGCATCCTTTATCAAGAAAATTTCGGGAGAAGCTATATTCTCCTGATAATGCTGACTTTAGCCACCCTTCCCTTGACAGACGAAACCGAGCTTATAACGATGTATCTATGTGGCTATTTAGTGGTTCAATACCCAATATCTTTTGCACATTTCATTTGCTGATTATCAACATTATGATTATCACGTAAGTCCGAACTTCCAGAAACAACTGTCGAGATGAAATACTAACTCCCCTTCCTTAGTATTCTGTATGCTCTCCATAAACATAAGTATATATATATACCTTCTGAATATATGTAGTTATAAAAATGTATTATATCTAATCGCATAATCTTTCTATAATGTATATACGTGCATATATATTGTGTTTATCTACATCTCACTCTCTTTCTCTCTCTCTAGATATGCATACATATCATATATATATATGTGTGTGTGTGTGTTTGTGTGTATGCATATATATATATATATATATATATGTGTGTATGCAGAAAAACGATATGCTCGAATAAGAATGACTTTCATTATATATCTGCTTCACCAGAGCAGAGCAGAAACTATTACAGTAACATCGATAACTGTAATATAGTACTTCCCCGGTGAGCATTGTAATTTTTTTAAATACCTAATGGGTTCCACATATCTATGTATTATTTTATATTTTTTTTATTTTTCAGTCTTTTGACTTTGCCATTTATGCTATTTTTCTGACTCTCTTTTTGCCTGCGACATAACCAAACCAACACCAGTTGTCAAGCGGTGGAGGAAACTAACAGAACAGAAATACACACATACATGCACAAATACACGAGTATATGTATATATATATGTGTGTGTATTTATGTATGTATAAATGTGTGAGTATGCATACAATATCCGTCTACCATATCCGCTCGCAAACGCTTTGGTTCGTCAAGTTTTATAGTTATGAATTATGGTTATGTTCGCTCTATACTTATACAGAGGAAAATTTATTGCCACACAGCCATGCCTATATGGTTTGATCAATAAGTTTCCGGACTATTACCATAGTAACGAAGCTAAAGCGCATAGAGTGAGGCCGATTGTCAAAGATTGGCCTATTTACAGCAGTGCTTGGATGGAACGTCTGTAACGTGATTGTCGCGTTGGTTATGACATAGAAAGCTGTCATGGCCATTCAGGCTATGAAGCCTACGAAATATTGCAGAATGTATATGGAGGAGAATGTATGAGCCGCACGCAAGTGTTTGTGTAGTTCAGACGTTTCCAAGATGGCCAAAAGACGTCGATATTGATGAACGTTCTAGGACACCAGCAACCAGCAGAACTAAAGAAAAACATCGCAAATGTGCTGTGAGAATAAATCGTTGAATCAGCATCCATCCGTGAGTTATCAGAGGATGTCCAGATTAGTTACGGTTCAGTTCAGTCTATATCGTTGAAGATTTGGTTAGGAAACACAGGTCTGTCACGTTTGTGCCAAAACGGCTTTCACTTGACCAAACTGACACTCGGATTTCAGTTGCACAACGTTTTGTTTATGTAAAGAACGATAAAAATATTTTGAAAACTTTGTGTAGGCCTCTAAGCAAGTATCGCCATGCTTTTGGCAAAATTCGATGTAGATTCTCTGCTCAAGTTTCTCTATCATGGTCAATGCGACTATCGCATGCTACACACCTTCTTTCAAAGCACTGCTATAAACATCAGAAGTAAGCTAGTGAGTTAAAACTTAGTGCGCATGGACAGCAGAGTTCAAGATCAATCTGCACTAAGCGCATTCATTGAATATGCTTTATCTTTGGTACTATGGCAAAAGGCCGAATACTTATTGGATCATACGACATATATATATATATATATATATATATA
>NC_068981.1:140626599-140628828 GCF_001194135.2 Octopus bimaculoides | reverse complement strand
TATATAGTGAAAATTACACTGACTTCGCAACTTAACAGATATATTTACCAAAATTACAGCCACCCTCTTCACCCAAGGGAGCACAGCCTACTCCAGGCACTCCGTGTTGAGTCTGAAGCCGTATGGGACGATGAACTGGGGCATAACGTCGCCATCACGAGTGAACACTCCGAACATCATGAGGTTGACTGAATTTTTGATTTGAATCACTCTTGTTTGTTCTTGTTGGAGCTTCCGGAGTGAATGCCAAGCAGGACAATGTGTCGTTTCAAAATTCCTGGCAGAGTAATGTGTGTCATGCTGCTTTTTTTTTTCTCTCACAGACGGTGCCCAACTTAATCTTCCACAATGTGTAGCCAACAAAAATCAAAAACAACCAATGCGCATGCGCGAAATTAGAAATATAAAATGGTGACGATTTACCCATCGCACCCTGTAGGTACATTTACAAATACATACGCAAGAGGCAAGAGTGGCTGTGTGTATAAGAAGTTTGATTCCCAACCACATGGTTCCATGTTCAGTCTGACTGCGTGACACCTGGGGCAGTGTCTTATATAGCCCCGAGATGAGCAAGTCCACGAATGTAGATTTGTTAGACGGAAACTGAAAGAAACTCCTCGTATGCATATATCTATACATGCATATATCTTGGTGTCTATTCATCCCAATCCCGCACCACCACTTCACAACTGTTGATGGTGTGCTTATGTACCAGTGACTTAGAGGTTCGACGGAAGAGACCGTTAAAATAGATACCAGGCTTAACAAAATTAAGTACTGGGGTGAATGTATTTGACTAAAAACTTTTCAGGGCAGTGCTCCAGTGTGGCCGCAGTCTGATGGCTAAACCAAATAAGATATATATACATACACACATCACATATGCATATATCTATGTATTTGTCGAATAAAACATTGTCTCCTATAAATCAATTTGATGAAAGTGAGGTTGTTTTGATGTAGGAGGGAGCATAAATTACATATGATAGAAAAATTGTGTCTACATGTCATAGAAAATAGGTATTCATATAAAATAAATTTTCTGAGAAAGGAAAGCAAATCAGTTGCATAAGTTCATACGTCTCTAAATTTTAAGTTTTATTAGGATTCTTTAGCACCAGAACAGTCCTCAAAGTTTGAAATTTCGAATACTTTCAAATATTCAATAACGCCTCCATTTCCGACACCATGTACGTGTGAAAATGCATTTTCATTGCCCGTACATTGGAGATGGGTTTTGGCTCCATAAATGTTACAGTAATATATTTTGTTAGCATGTCCGCAAAATGCTTATCGGTATTTCGTACGTCTTTATGTTCTAAGTTCAAATTCTGCTCTAATAGTCTTTGCCTTCTATCATTTCAATGTCCATAAAATAATTAGCAGTTGAGCAATGGGGTCGATGCAATCTTCTTGCCCCCTTTCACGAAACTACTAATTTTGTGCCAAAATTTGAAACCATTGATTAAGACAACGTGCAAAAATGCTTAGTGGCATTTCGTACCTCTTTACGTTCTGAATTCAAATTCAACCTGGCTTCCCATTCTTTCAGGGTCAATAAACTAAGATACCAGTTGAGCCCTGGAGTCAATATAATTGACTTCGCCTCTCCTCGAAATTACTGAACTTCTGCCAAAATTTCAAAGCAATATATATGAGAGGAGGTGTTTGTGCAACAGGTATACGGATAATAGTATTGTAAGATAAGTTTGGGATTATATAAATGTATATACGTCTGTATATACAATCATAATAAACAACGCCCTTAGGTTTCCCCAAATGGTTATTCCCCAAAAATAAAACAACACCTATCCGTACGCCCAAACGAAATACAGAACCCTTTACCACATATTTACCACTAGTCTTCATTTATTCATAATTCAAATACCTTCTGTATTACCACGTTTGTTCGTTTTCACGTTCATTTTCTCCCTTTCTATTTACGCACACTTCCTTACCTTCTCTTTCTCATTCATTCTTTATCCCCTCTGTTTCTGTCTATCTACACAAAAATATATACACCTACTACATATATGCATGCCTTCATGTATGTGTGTGCGTGTATGTGTGTGTGTGTGTGGGTGTGTCCGCGCGTGTGTGAGTCTGTATGTTGTGTATACACATATTTATATAGATACATGCATATATATATATATATATATATATATATATATATATATGTGTGTGTGTGTGTGTGTGTGTGTGTGTGTGTGTGTGTGTGTGTGT
>NC_068981.1:140625689-140626588 GCF_001194135.2 Octopus bimaculoides | reverse complement strand
ATATATATATATATATATATATATATATATATATATATGTGTGTGTGTGTGTATGTGTGTGTGTGTGTGTGTGTGTGTGTGTGTATGTATGTAAGTATATAACCATGAGGATATAGATATATGTATGTGATATTGATATATATTTCTGCGTGTATGTTTGTGGATTTCTGTGGAGAGATGATGGTTTTCATTGGTATGCATCGGGGAACCATTAAATTGGTGTTTACAACGTGGCTATTGATATTACAGTTACATCAAACATTTGGAATTATCGTTAATATACATTCGTTTCCTGATGATAAAATCACGAATAGTAAATATGTAACGACACATTTATATGCCATAGGGGAATCTAATACATTAGAATAGATTAACAAGACTAACCTTATGATATGTAGCCTTTCAAACGAAAAATAATACACTGAATACTAAGTAATATGTAGGTTCTCTTACGACTACTTGCTGAAGACTATTGAAAACAGCTTTTTTATGCGGTTAATGAGATGATGTTAAGTTCATAGAGAATATTTAATGACTCTGGAGGATAGATACATAATATTGTTCAGAGCAGCACTCTTTATGACCCTTTTCTCATTTTAAAGTAGTATCTCTTGTGAAGAAAAATTGACTTAATGATTTTCGTTTTATATCTTCTGAAGGATGTTCTACCTGACTTCTTGATGTAAATGTTTGAAGTAATAATTGTGATAGTAAGTCTTTTGTTTATTGAAATAGCCGTGTTATGTTATTTTGTGTATGGTAGTGTGTGAGCATTGAGTATATATACTCAGGAAATTTCCAAACAGTCATAAGTAACATTGATATAAATATCTTTTTTCACTATATATCTAGATATTTAAATATATATATATATATATATATATATATATATATATATA
>NC_068981.1:140622628-140625083 GCF_001194135.2 Octopus bimaculoides | reverse complement strand
TATATATATTTATATATATAGGGGTTGGATAAAATAATGGAAACACATAGCATCGTAAGTTTGAAATATCTATAAAACCGTCAGAAGCTTGTTTATTTTTATATTTTTTGATTTATTAATAGTGTTAGATAATATGTTTTGCTACAATTTCTGTTTCTTTTCAGAAAAAGCTAATTAAAAATCATTTACATGACAGATCTATCGGACTTTCAAAGAGGTGAAATTGTTGGTGCTCGTATAGCAGGTGCTAGCGCAATGAAAACAGCCAAAATGCTTGATGTATCGAGAGGTACTGTCTCGAAAGTAATGACAGCCTTTGAAAAAGAGGGAAAAAACCTCCTTGTCGAAACAAAACTCCGGAAGAAAACCAAAACTTTCCGGTAGGGACTGTCGTATTCTTACGTGAATTGTTAGAAGGGATCACAAAAGTACAGCTACCAAAATTACCCGCAGCGCTTAATGACCACCTCGAAAACCCAGTTTCCACAAAAACTGTTCGCCGGGAGCTGCACATAACCAGATTTCACGGAAGGGCTGCAATTAGAAAACCACTAATTTCAAAGACAAACTTTGAATAGCATTTAGAGTGGAATGAAAACCTATAGAATTAGTCCCTAGAGCAGTGGAAGAATGTTATTTTCTCAGACGTGTAATCCTTTACCTTATTTCTGACCACTGGCCGATTATACGTGTGGAGACATCTAAAAGAAGCATTTGACCCAGACTGCCTTCTTCCAACTGTTAAACATGGAAGAGGAGGGGGGCTATATCTTGGAAATCCGCCGGCCCAATGGTTTCCCTTCATGAAAGAATTAATATTTAAGCATTTATCTGATCATATTCATCCTATGGTCGCAGAGCTGTTTCCGTAGGGAAAGCAATCTTTCAGGATGATAATGCACCAATTCACACAGCTAAAGCTCTTACTAAATGGCATGAGGAACATTCTAGTGAAGTTCAACATCTTATCTGGCCAGCACAGTCCTCAGATCTCAATATCATTGAACATTTATTTATGGTGCATTTTAGAAAAGCAAGTAAGAAGTCGATATCCACCACCATCATCACTATAAGAACTGGAGAATGTTTTAGCTGAAGAATGGACAGAAATTCCTTTGGAAACAATTCAAACTTTGTATGAATCCACAGCTCGTAGAATTCAAGCTGTAATTACTGCCAAAGGCGGTCCTACTCCACATTAAAATTAATTTTTTGGAAATTGTAAGGTGTTTCCATTATTTTGTCCAACCTATGTATATATATATATATATATATATATATATATATGTGTGTGTGTGAGTGTGTGTGTGTTTGTATACGTATGTATGTATATGTATGTATGTATTTACGTATGTATGTCCGTAAAGAAAAACGGATGATATATCAGGGCGAATAGTTTTAAGCAATCAGCAGCGATCAAATTTAGCTAACTAAATTGTCCGGTAAAAATCTTTATAATCCCCGTAAATTTACCTTCAACTGTCAGATAAAATGTAAATCCAAAGTTTAAACTCAGAATGAATTTAGTATAAAGCCGCAGAGTATAGAAGAAAAACACAAAGTATAGACAATCATACATGCTTTCATTCGCTCACGTGCGATTAGAATAAAGTGGCATTTTAAGAAATCGATCCCACATATATATGTATATATATTTTGGGATATTAGTGTTATACTATAGTATATCTGTACTATTTCAGTGCATTTAATTGCACTGTTGAACCATGAACTAAGGGATTACCCAATTCCTCATGTTATTTTCAATGAATTCCGCGTAAATGACAAGTAGTTCCTAAATGACTTCTGAATGCTGTTTCGAGTAACCATGACGATTATTCTGTGGTTCCGATAAGCAATACATGACGCAACTCGATTACGGGTGTCTCGGACCTGAGGTGAAACGTGTGTAGTTTACGTTATATTTGAAGAAATAACTGTCAATGACCATTCACCACACGTTCACGGAAATTATTCTTATTTGTAGTAATAACGGAAATTTTCTAAAAGTCTCAGATTATTCATAGCATCCCTCAGTATTCTCAATACTCTTTTACACTTTTACTCTTTTACTTGTTTCAGTCATTTGACTGCGGCCATGCTGGAGCATCGCCTTTAGTCTAGCAAATAGGCCCCAGGACTTATTCTTTGTAAGCCTTGTACTTATTCTATCGGTCTCTTTTGCCGAAGCGCTAAGTTACGGGGACGTAAACACACCAGCATCGGTTGTCAAGCTATATTGGGGGACAGACACAGACACACAAACATACACGCACACACACACACACGCGCACACGCACACACACACACACACATATGAATACATATATACGACGGGCTTCTTTCAGCTTCCGTCAACCAAATCCACTCACAAGGCTTTGGCCGGCCCGAGGCTATAGTAGAAGACAGTTACCTAGGGTGCCATGCAGTGAGACTGAACCCGAAACCATTTGGTTCG
>NC_068981.1:140621728-140622055 GCF_001194135.2 Octopus bimaculoides | reverse complement strand
AACAGCAACTTTGTCATCTTCACTTCCATCTGTTTCTATTAATACTCAATAAACAATTGTAGGAGACTAAAATGAATTCATAAGCACATATATAACATCCAAATGTACATCACTTTCCCTCTGATGATATCGTGTTCATGTCACAAATATAATACTTAATGAGTACTAATTGAAAACATTTAAAACAACTGTAAGTGAAGATGATCAATTTACTGTTACTTATAAACAATTATTAAGTTCCTAATCACCATTTTCTTTTTTTTTTCGTTGAAAATGTGTGTATATATATATATATATATATATAGTTATGTATATATAATATATATG
>NC_068981.1:140617027-140621274 GCF_001194135.2 Octopus bimaculoides | reverse complement strand
TATATATATATATATATTATATATATGCATAACTATATATATATATATATATGCTTGACCGTTGACTGGACACTATTCAATATTTTTTCTCCGTGTTTTTCTCCTTGTCTCCGTATTCTTTCTGTTGAAGAGCGTAGCTCGAAACGTCAAAGACTTTCCGTATTCCCGAGCGTCATACTAATACATCCTTTTGTTATTTACACCACCTGTCCTCGTCTGTTGTTGTTTTTTCGTATATTCTCCCATATATATATATGCACATTTTCAAGAATATATATATATGCCTGTATGTGTACATGTATATATGTGTATATATATACATATACAATCTTCAGTTTTCCAGTAATACTAATTTGTGACATATCCCATAATCAACATTGTTAAAATCCTCTTAAAGTGTAGTTATATCACATCCATATTTGTGTGGTTTAGTTGTTATTTCAGTAACCATTGCTAATGTAGTAGCTGTGTGAGGCAGTGTCCCCATGGACCGATGCCATGTAGTTTGTTTGTGAGCAAATTATATTGTTCCAGTAACATGATCAACTTCCTTCTGACAATGCGTTCTATAGCCTTGCTAGCATGTAAATTCAGAGGCACATGCCTGTAAGTTATAGCATCTGTTGCGCTATCTCCTTTATGGGCAGGGACTATGATATGCTCTTTTAACAGTTCTAGAAGTTTACTATATGAAAGAATCTCTGAAAAAGTATCTATAATGGTTTTTGGAGAGCTTCCTTGCATGTCTTTAAAATAACGGCCAAAAATTCATTTGGGTCCTATGCTGAGTTCGTGTTTATCTCATCAATGCCAATAATTACATCTACCTCTTTTATGTTGATGTAATCGATGCTTGCCTCTTTCCCATGTGGATCAGCAGCGTTGGAAAACACTCGAAACTTGCTTATTTTAATGTTTCCCAGTAGAGAGGTGAAACCACTTTGTAACTGATTATTTGTATGTGTTTATATATATATAAATTTATTAAATATGATTTTCAACAACATTGTAAGAATTCTTAATACAGTGAATATAGTTAGGTCAAAGCAATTTACGGACAGCTATAAAACTTATACTATTTTTGTTATATTTCTTTAGAAATGAATCAATTCCGTGGTGAATTATCAACAACATATCGCGTATCGCGTATCAAATCAAGACAATATTGTTTGCACAAAAATATGTTGTCCAATGAAAACAAGATTTGTATTGCTTTCATTGTGCATTTTTTGTGATATCCAAAAGCATTGAAAATTAAAGGTTTGAAACAACATTTACAGAATAGCATATTTTCGTTTAATTCATGCCAAAAATCTTGGGCATTATACATAAACACATTTGCTAACGGATTATGTTTACTTTTATTTGCATTTCTTCTTAAAATTCTCAGAAAACTTTTCGATATGTTCGATTAAGTTACTAGTAGTAGAATTTGCAGTTTCACTTATTCTGAGAGAAGAAAATAGCACGTAATTCAATATACCAATTCTCCAGTTTGTCGAAAAATCCTCTAATCTTTGAGATAAGTTGAGGACAATGGTCTTTGTCCAATAATTCACTGCGATAAATATACATTTCTCTTCAGCAAATAAGTTCTTTTATCTCTAACTTGTTTCAGTCACTGGATTGCTGTCATGCTAGAGCACAGCTTCGAAGAGTTTTAGCCGAAATCATTTTTGCTTCTATGCGAAAAGAAAATTTTGAACCATTTTCCTACGAATCTCTACTACCTCTCCTTAAAACCATTTCATATGACATCTGACTACCTTTCAGGTACAGCAACAAGATTTGGAAATTATTATTGCATTTCCAAATTAAGAAAAAAAGTCATCTCACATTGTTTGGATTTGTATTAACTATATTCATGAAGTAAATGATGGCATTCATAGTGACAGATAAATCATGACTAATTTTCATAAATGTGATAACCTAACAATAAATAATGCAATGCAACTCTAGAAAATTACTCTCATTCAATTTTTTGAAAGTGTTTAACACGGCCGCAATATTTACTATGATTTGCAGCCACTTTAGTAGACTCATTTGAGCTTTATTGCATTAATCACACTCTCAAAGATTATTTGGAAACAAATGTTGGCAAGATTTGCAAAAATTTTCTTTCATGTAATCGCAGAGACAATACCCATAAACAACATTGTGAAATATATTTTCAGAGTGATATTAGATATAACATAAACTTCTGCTTGATTTGCAGCAATGTGGATTTCATCTGAGTGTGTCACTAATATACGCATTGCTTTGATCCTGTTGTCTTTCAACGACTGATTTAACGAAATATTTGACATACCTTATACGCACCGCTTTACTTTGTCACTGAAAAAAGATATCCAATTCAAAATTAAAGTAGTATTTTACCAGCAACTCAATGGTACGTTTCATTAGCAGAGGGCACAATTGATCAAGGATTCTGCTTCCCATTAGCATTTATATATATTGTTGAGACAATGTAAGTCGTTTTAAACATCATGAAGTTACAAAATGAGAAGCGAATAAAGTTAACATTCTTTTTTAATTTTAATAATCATCAATTAGTGTTTGAATGTGTATGTGTGTGTGCGGGGGTAGGTGCGTGTGTGTGTATGTGTGTGTGCATGTGCGTGTGTGCGTGCGTGTGTGTGAATGGATAGCCTCGACACACAACAATTAAATCGTACAGGGTTTCGGCCTTCACGTTAAATTCTCATCTAGCTAGTACACTAGGGTGGGCCGCTGTGTGGAGGTTAGGTTCTGATGTAATACAAAGAGTACAGCAATGATATGAGAAAATAACATGGGCATTAATTCCTTATTTCAGTGTTTACATATCTTTTAAATGCACACTATGCAGTGAGAAATAAATATTATTGACTGTACACAGTATGAAGATATGAGCTACTAATAAATTCTAGCTTTGCTTACCTGAGTCTAGACACGTTTCTATAACATGCCTTTTGTCTCCATTCAATCGCCGGGCACATAGCATATTCAATTCGCAAATCTAGACGCTAGTACAAGAGAAATCACGAGAACAAGAAGGTAGATCCATGAAGTGGAAGAAAAATGGAAAAAGAAAGAAGAGTAAAAAGAAAGATGATGGAAAAGAAAATTACTGTTACGTCCCCCTTGACAGTAAAGCCTTAATTAAACTAGTTGCAGAATAATTAGGTGGAAAGGAGCCCAGCACCTTCAAGTACATTCAGACGTGAGAAGACTACCACTGCGCAAATAGGCTTGAGATAAAACTTTTCCTCCTATACTGGAAACGTATTGAGCTGTGAATGACGTCACTCCACTAAAGGATGCAAGCGTTGCTGAGTTCTTACATGTCATCAGCATTTAATAACAAATCTACCTTTCACAAACGGTAGAGAAAGATTCATTCTTATGGTAGAGCAGACAACAATATATTTTATTCAACGCTGCCTCTTCCGAACTGAAATTTATTTCAGATTGACCAAGAAGCTTTACGCGTATCAGAGAATGCACCGTTTGATCTTCTGATCAAATTGTGAAAGGTATATTTGGAATTCATCGCTGATGATGCGTAACAATGTCAAAACGCATTTGTTATACGATCCACTCACGGCATTAACAGTTTAATGTGTTCTCACATGCATCGTCTAGGAGGAAAATATTCTTATTATTGCAGTGGAAGGTTTTGCGCATGTCCGAGTGTACTTGAACGCATTAAATATGAATTTACACGAAAGTACGTTGTGTGGCTTACTATATTCTCTGTATTGTTGATGTATAAATTGTTTTGAGTGAGATCTCCGTAATAGAAATTTACCCATTTGATTTTCTCTAAACAAAAACCTAGTTTTGAATAAAATGTAAGAATAGAAAGATGTTTAACCTCCACGAAGAACGGTATTAATGAAATAAAAAGTTTTATAGATTTTATATAATTTGCCCATTTTACTCAGATTTAGGAGACTGCAAAACCATAAAAATCCGCTGACAAAGAAGCGTGGTGTATTGCGTGTGTGCAGTTGGGGAAAAATACATGATTTTTCTTGTAATGAAGAAGAAAGAGCAGTCAAGACGATTGCTGTATGAAGTACCACATCATTGTGTAATGCATCGGTGTATATTGGATTTTAAATTATTGTGTTTAACTGCACACACGCACACACAGGAATATATATGGTGGGGGCTGAAAATCTCCCGGTTCGAAGGGTACCGAGAAAGGTTTGGTTGGAGGCCCAACATTCTGAGTTCTTTTATAGGACTTACAAAAATTGGAG
>NC_068981.1:140616031-140616856 GCF_001194135.2 Octopus bimaculoides | reverse complement strand
AATCATAATTAACTGATCCTCCTGTATTTTGTTTTAACCGAAGCCAGGAATTTCCCCTCCCTATGTATGTATATATATATATATATATATATATATATATATATATATATACACAAACACACAACACACACACACACACACACACACACACACATGTATATATATACGTATGTATATGAATATCTATCTAATATATGTGTCCCTTGTCTCTTTTACCATTATCTATTGCCTCAAACGCTGCGTTTTAGGTGTAAGAGAAAATATTTTCAATGCGACTGTTGTTAAAACCACCTGAAAGTAAGTCATAGGCAAACGAGACAACTCACATCAGGTCCTTTCTTGGAGTAACAGGCACCAAAAATAGTCTGATGTAGGCTATATCACCGATTATGACTATATACCAAATGGTTTCAAACCTTCTTCTGGCATGTCCCAAATTTCATGCCACATAAAAAATTTGAATATGAATGAGAAGCTATTCAATGTATATAATTGAAGTTGAACACACCACAAACATTGAGAATATATCCTCCTACACCTAAAATGAGGCCTACTAGAACTAACAATGCACACAACTTCTATATGTGTGTTCGAATATTTTCCGTGGCATGAAACATTGAGACATGCTAGCAGACTGTTTTTAAACGTATAACTTACATGTGTTTTTAGCATCAACTGCATCGATAAGATATTCTCTTACGCATAAAACTCAGCCGACCTACTATCTAACACACACACCTTATACATGTGTGTTCAATTTTGTTTATATAGCTCTAGCTGCTTCTAATTTATATTTAAATATTTATACATACACACACACACACA
>NC_068981.1:140614582-140615839 GCF_001194135.2 Octopus bimaculoides | reverse complement strand
ATATCATATTATACATACATACGCGTATATTTAAATTCCACTGAACAAATGTCCATGTGGCAACCTCGATATTCGGAGCATTATATGATTTATTCTACAAGAAAACTTCTGCATTACTTTCAGGAGAAATATACAACGGAAGTATGATATACCCTACATTGGGAAATATACTAAGTTAAAATGTTTTAGAATTTTATTATTACCAAATCAAATAAACGAAATATTTATTTGTCGAAATTAGAAAAAATTCTGACGTGCAAAATATACTTCTACTTTCAATCATTTATTGTGACATTGAATTTCAATCAAACATCAATATGTGTTCTAGATTACATTCACATTTTCAATTCTCCTGATATATGTAATAATGCTAGTGGTGAGTCCCCGGCGAGATAATTGCGCGAAGCACATATGGAATGAGATTCAGTCAATTCATTTAATTTCCCAGATTTGTCATTTCCAAAACTATGAAAGTCCCCAATCTCTCTATATGATTTCCTGAACTGGTGTATTCATTCTTAACGAAAGAAACAAAAACGTTTATAGTCTTCTCAGTATTGATTTTTTACTAGAAAGTTAAAATACAGCTTATTCAGGAAAATGAATTTTAGAAATTGTATTTACGTTTTCAAGGTCTTCTTAAAAAATTGATCTGCATGTGTATTGTAATTTAAAATTTCGTAATGCTGTTCGTCAGTATCCGAGACATGCATATATAGATATTTACAATCGATTACAGGTACACAAAAATATGTGTATAAACATATGCACACATGCAGACATTTATACATGTTTAGATGGATATATGTGAATGTGTTGAGATAGTCGCATAAATAGGCTAAGAGATAGGTATGTGTCTTTGTGTTTCTTTAGATACGCTTGCCTATATACCTATGCAGATACACATTACACAAGCAGAAATATACGAATAAGAATCATAGCATGCACATTTAGTAAAGTGACATGAACAGTACCAATTACAGGAGAACAAGTGTATCCACAAAGCAACAGCAAATAAACATATAATTCCATATATATCCACAAATTTCTGGATCACTCGTCACTCAGATAGACGTCTCTTCATTTTGTTATTCACAAGTAGAATTTATGCATCGGCATAAAACATCGAAACTGATGCACCACATTAACGCACCAAACTCATTAATGTGCAGCCGTTTTGCTTTTTATAACTAAGCGTGTAAATATGTATACACACACACACACACACACACACACACACACACACACACACACACA
>NC_068981.1:140608089-140613641 GCF_001194135.2 Octopus bimaculoides | reverse complement strand
ATATATATATATATATGTGTGTGTGTGTGTATGTGTGTGTGTGTGTGTGTGTGTGTGTCTGTGTCTGTGCGTGTGTGTATGTATGTATTTATATTCACACACATACATATACACATCAGAATATACCTGTTACAATCCGGTAAATGATTGTGTAGCTGTAGTGTTTTTATTCAGTAAACATAACCTTTGTTATTTGCATGATTATTTTGGTATATACTAATACTGATAATATATATATATGAGTGTGTATATGTGTATGCACACCTTGTATATATAGTACACCTTGTATAAACATGCATATGGTTATATATGTACACCTTGTATAAACGTGCATATGATTATATAGTATGTAGTCACCTTTTCCTCACTACACGTGACATGTGTTATGTATATATATATATATGAATAGATATGTATCGGTACAGGGTTCACTAACATAGAAACATACACACAAACCGACATACACACGCACACACTCAAACAAATACACACACACAACCTCTTAAAATATAATGTGGAAGAATGAGAAATATAATTTGTATAGGAGTTGATTGTATGATATGGTGTCTTCCTACCAGTATATCTCGCTTTGACTTATATCCTCTGCTATTCCCTTAATATTGATTTCCTCTCTTGATGCAACTATATGTGTAAAGAATTATTGATTTTGTTCTTGCGCAATGGTTTTATATATCTTGCTTGACCATAATCACATATTTTGATTCACCCAATTCCCAAGTTACATAGGAATTCACACAAGCACTTCCTCGGTTAAATGATATTTCATCTATATAATATACACTTATTACATTTTGTTCTCTTCTCTCAGTGCTTTCCAGTGGAAATGAACTTTCCTTGAGGATTTTTTTATTTATTTTTCAAAGACAGAAAAAAATGTTTATTATGAAAGCGTTTAATATATAAAATACTGTTTGATGTTTTTTTATGTAAATAATATGGTGCTACGTCAAATATTTTTATCATTTACGCTTCTATAATATTGGTAATTTAATTTTTGCGAATAATTTTCACTGAAAACTATGTAAATTTCAAATGCACTTCACATACATCTTATGCACACAAGCTCTCACACACATGCGTAGATAGACATAGATAAATAAATAAATAGATAGATAGATAGATAGATAGATAGATAGATAGATAGATAGATAGATAGATACATACATACATACATACGTACATACATACAGACATACATACATATGTAGATAGGTAGGGAGATAGATACAGGCAGACAGGCAGGCAGAGAGGCAGACAGAGAGATTGATTGATTGATTGATTGATTGATTGATTGGCTGATTGAGAGGTAGGTAACTAGCTACCCTGCTAACTGTGTGAGTGTTCTTTGTTTGTGCATGTGTGATAGATTCAAGAGTGAACAATACTATTATCGCTATAGGTGTGATGCATTTACAATAATCACCTCTAGAAGAAAGTAGCTGAATAATATTGATTTATGAAAGATTGAATGCGAAAATATATTTAAAACAAATAAAACTATAACTTTTTTTCTAGCACCATAAAAGAATAGAACATTGCGCTTATGATACTTTTATCATATCCAAATACTCATTACAGTGACATTCTGGATGGTAATGACAGACTTCTAAAAATAAAAAAAATGCTGGTGTGTCGTATACAAGGAAGTTAAAACCCAACCACAAAAAGAGGAACCATCTTGGTGAGGATTTCTCAGAGTTTCTATCTACCAATTGTAGCCACAATCCTTTAGTGTCCCTGAGGCTATGCTGGAAGTGGCTTGCACACATTTTTGTGCAATATGATCGAACGTGAATAAAAGTAGTTGCACTGTGATGACTTCTCTCCTAGTAGATATTTTGTGAAATTGAATATAGATGTGATGAGAAGCTTTCTTCTTTTACTGCACCAATATGCACTAGACACCTGTTTATATATCTCTCCTGTAAACAACACATTTTCTTTTCAAATACAAACTGTAGGCATTTTTCTCATTTCCTATTCCAGAAATTAAATACCACTGCCTGCTGAGTCTACGTGAACAAAGACGTTGTTGTTAAATCCATAGCGATTATGGTCATCCTGCCGTGCATTCAACATTTCTAAAAAATGCATTGAATTAATATACTCATCAACAAGATACCGAAACCAACAAAAGAACCGGTACATGGTTGTTATATCGATTGGAAATAACAGCCCAATCACATGCAATTGAAACCCCTACATGTTGAAAATTGAGGGATATATCGAATAATGTATTGCTAAATTCGCATTGCGTACATATTGTAACTTAACATCCTTGCTTTATCGATATCCTGATTCATGACTGAACACTAAACAAATTCAATGCCAGCATAAAAAGCAACCTGAACTGTCACAGTCGTTCAGCTGTTATATTTGTCTCGTTTTGATCTACTGATTAAAATAATTCTGATTTCAATAATTAGTAATGTTATTGAGGCTGCAAGCTGGAAGGATTGTTAATGTACAGCACGAAACGCTTCAAGGTATTTCTGACGCCTCCCTCAGTTACTAATTCAAATGCCTCTGGAGAGTCTTTAGCCGAGTTTGACTTTGTCTTTCACCCTTCTGGGGTTGCTAACCTAACCCTAACCCCCTCCAAACTTCTGGTCTTGTGGCAGTTTTATTATTATTATTATTATTATTACTACTACTACTACTACTACTACTACTACTACTACTACTACTAGTGGTAGTGGTAGTAGTAGTAGTAGTAGTAGTAGTAGTAGTAGTAGTAGATACTAATTTAGTTAACAGGCATTTTATCTTGAGTTTCGTTGACAAGTCTCCTCAAGTCTGAAGATTTTATCTTAAGAATATTGCCGAATGTAAGATGGTACTTTCCTGCATGCAAGTCGACAATGCGAGTTTCAGTTCCAAATTCTTTCACTCTTTATAACTAGAATAATTGTTGTTTTGGTCTTCGACAATCTCCTCGGCTCTCCGGCTTAATCATGATAGTCCTCAATTTTGTTCACCTTCTTTGGTATTGACTCGGCTTTCAGAAAGAATTGCAGAATCTATGAATTTATGCACTGAATCTATGAATCAATGAATCTAGGCACTGCTTGTTTATTTTGTTCTCTATAATCATGCCTGGCCTTATTACCTCAAGAGTATGTTCAATCTTTCTGGCAATGTCCCACATGATCTTGTAATTCTCATTTCTGTCAAAATTTCTGGTTCGCGTTCATGTCGATTTTCTGACATCCAATGCATTCTTCCGCCTACACAGTCATACCTGCGCTCGAACTCTTTTTGCGCTAGTATACTGTACTCATTCAAAATGTGATTGATACCCTCGTCTTTCCTGCAGGTTGTACATTTGCTGTCCAACATAATTTTCTCGATTTTTACCTTTACCAGATTTTTCCAAGGGTCTTGATTCTGAGCAGCTATAATCAACGTTTCTGTTTCTATTAGTCTTCACTTACAGCATTCTCGGTTTGTTGCATAAACCGGCCGTGAATTCTCCTAATGTTTCAGACATATTATAGGAAATCTCTGGCTACTGAAAGTGTTCTTCATTTACTCTTCACAGTATCTCAGTAATAATAGTGTTTTCCCCGTAATCCTCTACCACCTTCCCTTCTTAGGAAATAAAGTCGGCTGCTATTATTTTTAAGATGGAGTACGTTGTGCATTGTTAGCAGCTTTCTGGTTCTTCAGTCCAAGATCTGTAGTTCGATCATTGTCCATTTGAGAAAGTGGAGCAGAGTGTATCAATACTGTTATGGTCCATACATCTGTGGCTTTAATTATGTCCCCCAAGTTTAATTTCGTTTCGAATGCTTTCCTGGTTCTACTTCCTACTTTTTGTACTTTCTCATTTGTCTCTCTCTTCATTATATTATTGACTTGCAGCACTCCTAAATATCTACATCACTCATTATTCTATAGCAATCGAATGATGTCTTGTGATAATTTTATGTCATCAGAATTTACCATCCAGCTTCATAGTTAGTACAGCGCACTTAACTGACCCAAACTGCCTTCCAATGTCTTTACTGAATATTCGCAGAGTTTAGATTAGAGTATCCAGATTTGTTTCATTTATTGTATAAATCTTGAGTTCGTCTGTATAAAGTAAGTGATTTATTCTTGTTTTGATTTTGTAAACTCACAGGGAAGCCTGGATTTTCTCCGTATATTTGTCAGACAGATTAGCGCATTAATGAAGAGTAACGGACAGAGCGAGTCTCCTTGGAAAATGCCCCAGCGTATTTTCCCGTTACCTTGAGATTCATTTGCAAATGTCAGTTCTACTTCATTGATCTGAAAGGCTTGCAATTATATTCCCACTTAATCATTATATCTGTTTTCTGTGAATACAAACCTATACTTTTTGTAAAAATATCCAATGAATTATTATGGCAGTCTCATCAGGCCAGTGTACTTTGTATTCATTCTGTATTACCTTTGGCCTACGAGCTATAACCTCATCTACCTAGTCGTACATATTACACTTGAGCGAACACTTCACTTAATCTATTGTCATCTCTACTATTATATATTTACCGGGGTCTATTCGTGAACTGCCAAAATCATTCCCTTGTGCATTGTTTAATACTCCTTTCATTTACCTGTAGAAGCTATATTTCTGCCTCTTGTCTGTTTTATGACTTTGAAGATCATTGAGCGGAGTTTCTTTTCTACAACTTATATCACGTCTTTTTCAGCTTTTCCTATTTCAACATTTCGATTCTACGTATTCTTTCCCCCTTCTACTCCTTTCCAATGTAACCGGTCTACACCTGTTAGAGTTACATGCAACTACATGCAGCATTATGAGCTGTTTTTCATCGTCCTTTAGTTCATCATACTTCCATTCACTAATTCATGCTTCATACTTTATTAGTGATATTGCCTTCAAGTTATTTCCTAAAATGCTGTTTCCCCTATACAATTTTTATTTTTAAATCTTTCATTCTGCGAACATGTTCTTTATGCTGCGCTTCTTTCGTTTCTATACTTTTGGTTTTATCGCCTTCCACTATTCCCATACATTTATGTGTTCCTTCAATTGGTAATGATTTTGTATTTTCATAGAAATATTTATTTTAAATTACAAAGATATTATTATTATTATTATTATTATTATTATTATTATTATTATTATTATTATTATTATTAATATTATGATTATTACTATTGTTGTTGTTGTTGTTGTTGTTGTTGCTGTTGCTGTTGTTGTTGTTGTTGTTATTATTATTATTATTATTATTATTAGTTGTTGTAGAAGTGTTATCATTAATGTTGTCGTCGCTGTTGCGCTCTTGTTGTTGATGTTATCATCATCATCACCATAATCATCATCATCATCATCATTGCATTCATCATTATCATCAGCAAATTCACCATAGTCAATATCATTATTGTTCCAGACACATTTACCATATCAATGAACAACAGCTCATCGTATTTTACACACCGCATGGAGGAAATAGTTAGGGTTGTTTTACATATTATAATGCTATACGTCTAGTCTTATATGTATACAGAACTATTAATAATATATATATATATATATA
>NC_068981.1:140595232-140607541 GCF_001194135.2 Octopus bimaculoides | reverse complement strand
TTTATCGTGCCATTATTGCATCATAATTTTCTCAGTGATTTAGAAATGTAATATATATATAAATATATGTGTGTGTGCGTGTGTGTGCGTGTGTGTGCGTGTGTGTGTGTGTGTGTGAGTGTGTGTGTGTGTGTGTATGAGTATGTGTGTGTGTGTAAAATTAATCTCCTCAAAACGAAGAAAAAACACACGAAATAACAACAACGCGAGGACGTGGTACGTGCAAATATTAATAAGTAGCTCAGGGAAGGAAAGAAGGAACGTGTTACGTTTCGGGCAAGTGCTAATCGGTTAAATATAATTTATTTATTTACTAGTAGGTGGTTAAGTCCTTCCGCTTGTCCTCCGAAGTGAGATACGCCAAGGTCCAAAGTTAGATGTAATTGGTCAATTGAAATTTTAAAGCTAAAGACCAGCTATTGAGACCGTCATACGGGGTAAGATTAATAAATAAATAAATAAATAGGAAGTTGGTGTATGTTGTAAGGGGCCCTTAGACGCTCAGGGTAGTAAATACTAGATTAAAAAATAATATTATTGCGGAATAAAATATTAAGAGAGGAACCAATACAGACACTTAGGATGTAAGACGGTTAGGGTTGGAAATGGTTCAACAGTTTATTAACATGAATGCGAAATTAGTAAGAACGATGAAACGAATTAATACCGAAGGAAAGTTATTCAAATATTTCTGGTTACGGGGAGGTAATAACTATGGTACGTGGTCATAATGAGTGACTGCTGGTTGCAGTACAACCAAAAAAAAAAAAATGAGTTGACTAGCCTAAGAGCTAATTTTCCAGTTAATTAAACGATCTTAAAACCAGTCAGCCTAGTGGTCAATTAAACAAGTAGATATCTCTAGTTAAATTAATGGCTCCAATTTATAGTCAAAATGTAAAATTAAAATACTTGTAGATTGTTTTTACAGACGTAAGCTCTTACTACAACTTGTTCATGCATTCATACACACAAAAACAGAAAATGAACATTCATATAAATGCAATATATATATATATACATACATCACACTTCGATGGTTAGGCACTTGCAATTCAAGAATAGGAGATTGGTGCTAAATACCTAACTAACAAATGAGACGGTGAAGCAGTTGGAGCTCCAAGTTGCAACGAGAGATGTATACTAGAATGTAATTCTATCGAAGACATCACGAATGTAATTGGCATCTGCCCCAAATTGCAATGACGATACTACCTACCTATCTAACGCAACGTTTTCACAGTACTAATATACAATGCCATGCGAAAAATAGGCACTCATGGAATAAATATAAAGAACCACCCGTTTCCGAATACGTACACAAACATCGATAGAAGGAATACTGGTGGAATATCCCCGTTGAAACTCTGTGAAATGTAAATATGACAGGCTGAATATTGTGTGAAGCGGACAAGAAAAGTGTGTACAGTCGCAGAGGTCAGCTATCCTGCTCGCTGTACATATCACTTTGGAAATCAAAGAGAAAGAGGATAACTGTAGACACCTATTTCGGAACCTCCAGCTTCTTTATCTAGATTATAAATTCACATTTATACCAATAATACTCAGTGGCCTTGGTTTTGTGAGTAAATGATTAACAAGCTGCGTGATGTAAGGTTTTTTGGTAGAAGAAATCAGTCAACTAAATCACATCTACATTCCAACGATAAAGCTTTGTATCTTTGTTCGAAGCCAGCTCCATTCACAGAAAAATTCAAATGACTAAAAACAGAAAAGAAAATGTGTGTAAATATGTTTGTCTATGTGTAAATGTGTGTGCGTGCTTGTGTGTGTGTGCGTGTGTGTATACATGCACAGAAAAAAACACACATTCCCACACACACATATATTTCTATTATTCTGATATTACCTTATTTTCTATTACTGCATCCTAGATATCTCTAGATCTATATATTCCTGTATTTCTTCTAAGATATATTATCGATACCAGAAATCCTGTCTCGATCAGAAGTTATTACTTTTCCTTTCGGGATTCGACAATATGGTCTGGTGAGGTTTTATATGATAACTGTGTCTGAATTGATATTTATCAATGCATTGCCAATGTTATCTCTATGATCTGTCAATTAATGGGGCACTTTTGAGAAAATGCATTAAGTGAGGTTATGTCAAAGGTTGTGTGTTTTTGTACTGCTGACGTTAATAAAAAGTGCAACGCATATTTAAAATAATTTCCATTCTTGAGCTCTCCAGTTACCCTATCAGTTCAGTTTTCATTGCAGCCCCACACATCGGAGAGGATTCGTTTTCTACAGTATCTTGCTAGGCAATTGCTTTTTTTTTAGAGATTACACTAATCGATGTAATATTTCCGGGTAGTTGACTTTGATCTTCCTATCAAAAACCTAAATAAAACTACAATGCAAATCTCCACAGGACTTAAACTTAGATTGTAATGAACCAGAACAGAGAAGAGGTATTATTTTTACAGAATGGATATTATAAGTTACTAACATTGTTTCTATTTTCTGAATCGTCTAATTTTGTGGGGCTGTCTCTTTGCCCTGCTTTGCTACAGATTGTATAACGAAAATCGATTTCTTACAACTTACACATATTCTGCATATTGTTTGTCATCGTGTTCAATATCGTTTATTTAGCTTTGTTTCCTATTTGGATTGTCTATCATAGAATGATTTTGCTTTGGTGTCATTATTTTCTCGCATTTCGTCTTTCAACGGCCATATCTAGATACGGTCTTTTCACCTTTCAAATGAATATTGTAGTCTGAATTTTATTTAGTTTACATACATTTTCCTACTTTATATTTATTTTTTCTGACCTGCATTCTTGAGTACATGTCTTATTGGGCTATCTTTTCCGGACTTATTTGTATTAATGTCCGTTTATTCTATACTGTACGATTTATAAGGTATCTTAGTTATTTCATAAGTATTTTTCAATTACATAGTCACCTGCATCTCGGCAGCTATGAAAGTTAATACTCTGTATCAGGATTTAGGATAGTGTGATCTAAATTCTGTCATTATTTTCATTATATTCCAGTAATGATACTTTAATTCAGTTAGCTCCCTGTTCAGAGTATTATGCATGCAGCTTACAAATGAAATCTTTAAAAGATTGATATCTAATACCTTATTATTGGCATTACGCTAAGTTTAGGTATTAAGCTAATTCTATGATTATAACTCTGTAATATTTCTTCCTAACAGTTTCCATCATTTTGAGCGATGTACCTTGTTTAATTAATTCCTTAACATATGTAAGACAGTGTTCGCTCTAATTCTCTTATCTCCGTTTCCATATATTTAACATGACATTACCGTTCTGGTTCTAATTTTCGCTCTTCAAGACTGAATAACGTAATCTCCTACACTGAACTTGCCATTATATTTAATGAACCTATTCGAAACACGTACCAAAATTTTCATTGAATTGTCAGCTACAGCATACAGCATAAAACCATTCGTATACATAAAGACTTTCTTGTTCAGCGTAGCCCAGTACGTTGGTTTAGTAGATAGCTAAGGAATATACAAACGGAATGTTCTTAAATATTCTAATAACATTAAGTTTTTAGTTTATATTCTTAAATTATTTTCCTTTTTCTCTTGTTGACATTATCATTGGTTTATTTAATATTCGAGGAGAAACATCTTGTAGGCAATCAATCCAAACCATGATCCTTATTGCTTTTCATTGCTCAAAGTAATCAACAGTGAATTAGTAACTCATTATTGTACTCATATGCACCATTGTGGCTATAGTTTTACTCTTTAAGGTGCTTTATTCTTAGCTAAAATATTCATGGGACAAGTTTATAGAAAACAGCTTAAGTGTATGAGCTTTATGAGTTGGATAGTTTTGATTTGGAGATTAATATTTGATTTCCCTGGCACTTAAATAGATTACTGCATAATCAAAATGCTAAATAATTATCAGGAACTTGTTACACCTTGATATCATTCCTTTCGAAAGTTTTATTTTCTCTGTTTATCATTCATTATATTATGCCGAAATCATTAAGGACACCAGTCAGAATATTGTGTAAAAAGAACTTTGTGAATAAGAAGTTGGAGAGACCTACTTAACAATATATCGTATTATATACGGAAAACCATGACAATATATCTATAAAGATAAGGATAGTTTAATGATTATACATGAATCTAATTTGGTGTCTTTTCTAGATGGGTTCCGACCTCAGTATAAACTGAGTAATAAACAAAAAATGTCATATGGCCACTTATTCTAATTACTTTGTATTTAGCTTAATCCTCCACGGTATTTACATTAATACATACCAATTCATTACTAACCTTGGAAGTTTAACACTATTCTAGTACGCATATACGTTGTAGAAAATAATATACTCAATGAACAAGTAAAACGGAAAGATAGACGTATAAGAACGGAAATAAAGAAAATGATACTAAATTAGTTGAAATATTGGTTTCAAATATTAGCAGAAGGTCAGCAATTTCGAGTGAGGGGCTAAGTCGATTGCATCGAGTCCACTGTTCAAGTGATACTTATTTTATCAACTTCGAAAGAATGAAAATCGAAGTCGACCACAGCGACGTTTGAACACAGAACGTAAATTCGGATGAAGTGCGGATAAGCAATTTTTCTACCGCGGTAACGATTCTGCCAGGTTTAATTATCTGAATCAATAAATTCAAGATATAACAAAACTTAATTAGCCATGGGATAATTGCTTTATTTTTGAATGTTTGTTTATGCTATACGTTGGCACTATTAAAATATTATATGGATGCTAAACGTTTTACACTATGGAACTGACCCAATACCGATGCATAAATAAATATTGCAAGATATTTCGACTGAATTAAACGTCATCTCACCTGTAGTAATTATTCCTCGCAATATGCAAATTCTGAAACAAATAACAATACGCTATGTTCGAACAGGACACATACTCGATTATGCGTTACACATCTCCGAGAAATTGTAATGTGATTTATTGCTCAATTATACTTGATAGTGAAGATTTATTTAAATACGGCAGAGCCAGTGATAAATTGGTCTGTATTAAGATAAATAGAACGGGGGATTGACAGAAATAATAGGGAATCAGAATGAAAAACATAAAATTATTTTTGATAATCAGTTTATATTGCGAGGTCGGGTCTCATCTTGAAAGAACGACCAAATCAGATTCATAAATATTTGCCATTAAATTATTCTCACCTTCATAAATATACATTGTGGCTGTTTATAATATAGCCTTAGTATATTGTTAAGCTGTCTATCTAAAAGTATAAAAATTATAGTTCCTCATACTGTATAATAGCTGTAACAGGAAACATGTTCATCTATAAAATCTGTATATATTCATACATATAATCACCGCCGCACACGTCCATAAACACACAGAGAATAACACAAACGCACACAGATTATGACACCAGCACATACAGAGAACGACACATACAAACACATGCATGTATATACAAGCTTTTTTAGGTTGTGATTGAAAATATATTGATTATTCTGAAAAAGTTAAATAGTATGCTTAAGACTGAAAGATTTTAAATATGAACTAATTATCTATTAATATTTCTTCTAATTATTCTAAATAGAACTCTAGATATAGTTAATATTTATGCGAAAATTCACTATGCATTAACGCTATTATTGCTATTATTGTAATTATTATTATTGTTGTTGTTGTTGCTGTTATTGTTGTTGTTGTTGTTATTATTATTATTATTATTATTATTATTATTATTATTATTATTATTATTATTATTATTATTATTATTATTATTATTATTATTATTATTATTATTATTATTATTATTATTATTATTATTATTATTATTATTATTATATGTTTGACTTTTGCTTTGTATTTGTACATGTTGGCTCCAAGTCTCACCCAGAGACCTCAAGAGACAACAAGTTAGAAGTTTATGTTGGTTTTATGCCTAGGGTACCATATATTTGGATTTGTACAGTTTTGTTCTAGAGAATGTTTAAGAAAACATAAGAAAATAATGAGTTTGTTTTGAAATTTGAGATTACATAGACAGTATTTTACGTAGGATGTGGGCAGTTCCCATGAGCACTATCTTTTGAATTTCTGCCATTTCGGGTTTTCCTGGTGTCTGACCTACGTAGCAATCAGCCTCTTTTGCTATCATTCCTACGGCACCAATGACAATAGGTATTGTTTTAGTCTTGAAGTTCCACATTTTTCCAATTTCTATGTCAGAATCTTTATACTTCCTCAGATTTTGGTAAATCTTGACAGATACATTTATGTCTATTGGGACAGTCATATTAATGATGGGGTATGATATTTGTGTGAAATCTTTGAATATAATGTCTGACCTATTTGCATCTATCTTTCTGTCAGTTTGAATGGTGAAGTACCAGAGGAACATTTTCAAGCGCTGGAGGTGGTTTGTGTTCCCACTAGTTTTTATCATTAGGTAGGTCCAGGTTTTTGCAAATTACCCAGTGAATATATAGTGCAGTTCTATCATGCCTGTTGAGATACTCTGTAGGCGCACGAAGACTGTACATGTAGGCAAAATGATCAATGGTATCGTTTTGCTGTTCTTTAATATGTCGGCCTGGTACTTTCATGTAGGTAGACATTGATCTTGGGCTGCTATGACAAACCCTTCTGGTTCTGATTTTAAGCCAGAGCACACTAATCATTGAAGTTAAAGGCTTTGTCAACATCAACACTATTATCTCTCTTTAGGCATTTTGCCATTTTGAGGTTTTTCACGCCATTTATCAGTAAGAATAGCTAAGGCAGGAGTTTTAGCACGGGTTTTCATTCGATTAGCTTTTTCCATGCTTGTTTCTAGTACATATAATTCTGGAATTTGTTGTATTTGGAATTTATTTGCCTGTATTGTAACTGAGTATGATGCTTTCTTGATTTCATGCTTTGAGAAAAGTTTTAACATCCAGTCATCAGAGTTTTCAGGTAGGTGTCTAGGCCAATTGTAGCAACCTTCGTTGTTAATTCCAGTTAGAAAAGTCCACGGCCTCCCTCTTTTCTTGGCAGATAAAGTCGTTCTATATCTGTCTTAGGGTGATGCATTCTATGCATTGTCAACAGCATTCGTATTTTTCCGTCAAGATTACATATTTCAGTAATTGACCAGTTAATGATGTTGAAACTGTAAGTCACGACTGATATGGTTAAAGTATTGATCACTTCGAACCTGTTTCTTGCATTCAGCTCTGTCTTGAGTTTTGCCCTCACCCTGCGATATCATTCTGTTCTGATCCTTTCCCTCATTACGGAATGTTTGATCCCGTCCCCTTCAAATACCCCCAGGTATTTGTAGCTTTCCACTGGTTCCAATTCCTTTATGACATTTTGCTGGTAAAGATTAACATTGGATGTTTTTGTCAGTTTTCCTTTGATAAAGGTAGCTTTTGCACATTTATCGACGCCAGATTGCATCCTGATGTCATAACTGAACTGTTTAACAATCGCTAATAAGCCCTGTAGTTCTTGGTAATTTTTTTCACAGAGTTTTAAATCATCCCTATAACTGAGATGATTTATATTTTTATCAAACATTTTATAAACGTATTGTACATGACTGAGCAATTTCGAGAGACGGATTAAGGTTAGACAAAAGAGGAATGGTGATTGGGAGTCGCCCTGGAAAATGCTACATGACATTCTCACATCTCCAGCATTAAGAGATTCATTGTCACAGTTCAAAGTCAGTTTGGTTCTCCATGATCTCATACTTACAGACAAGAGGTGGATTTGGTGCTATTTTATATTGGGTTGGCAACTAAGTTTCCGCGATTTTTTTAAATTTTGGAATTTATTACGTTTTCAAATTTTGGAATCTATATTTTCGAGAATTCTATTTTTGAATCATTTTGGAATCTTTTTTTCTTTTTCTAGTTAATTTTAGTTAATATTTGTTTATTTTCAGATCATTAAAATGGAATGTCAAGTTAAGAAAAACAAGCATTTTCGACACCTTTTTGTTTTTAATCAAGGTTCTAAGGCCGCAAAAGCTGCTCGCGACATTTGTGCTGTGTATGGAGAGGGTGTTATAGCTTGTGATTGGTATGTCGAGTTAGAAAATGGAAATTTTGACCTCAAAGATGGACCACATTCTGGCCGTCCAGTTGAGTTCGATGAAGAGCGATTAAACCAACTTTTGTACGAAAATTCTCGTCAAACGACAAGGGAACTGGCAGAGAAAATGGAATACTCCCACACTGCTATAGAGAAGCATCTTCACTCGATGGGAATCGTTCAGAGGTATGGAGCATGGGTTCCGCATGCTTTAAGTGACAACAACAACAAAAATCAACGAGCCACAATCTCCGCTGGCTTGCTTGCTTGCTCGTCACTGCTCAACTCATGGACACAAGCAACGATTTGTTTACCGAATCGTTACTGGCGAGGAAAAATGGTGTCTGTACATCAATATGAAGCAGCGTAAGGAATGGCTTAGCCCCGGTAAACAAGTGACACTGCGCATGAAACAAGATCTTCATCCGTGTAAAACGATGTTGTGCGTATGATGGGACTGGGAAGGGATTATCTATTACGAATTGCTTGAACGGAGCCAAACGGTCAACGCGGAACTCTATGTTCAACAGAGGGAACGACTCAACACAGCTATTCAAGAGAAAAGACCTAATCAGCAGCATGGAGTTCTTCTGCTGCACGAGAACGCCCACCCTCATATCGCCAGCTGCCACACCTACCGTACTCTCCTGATTTGGCACCAACGGATTTCTACCTCTTTCGATCTGTTTCAAATGCTATGCGCGGAGTTTCGTTCAATACTGATGCAGAATTGAGAGCTTGGTTTGGATCAATTTTTCGAGTCGAAATCGGATGATTTCTACCAACGAGGTATTGAAAATCTTGTTGAACTTTGGGAAGAAGTTGTAAACAACAAGGGTGAATACATTATTGATTAATTAGTTGTAATTTTTATTAAACGTTTTAAAAATGTTACATTTAAAAATAAAACGGCGGGAACCTAGTTGCCAACCCAATAAATTTCAAGACTTTTCTTAATCGAGCTATGTGGTAGACTATCAAATGCTTTGTCATAGTCTATCCACGCTATCGACAAGTTTTTGTGTCGTTTGTGATAATCTTCCAAATTCATCCTATTGATGAGTAGCTGATCTTAACAACCATATGACCCGCGGTTACATCCTTTTTGTTCATTAGGGAATATGCTACTTTCTGTTAAAAAAACTATAGGTATATTCAGTCAAGACATATGTTAGCATTGTATACATTGCTGTTAAGCGTGTTATAGGTCTATAATGTTTTGGTTCATTTGTTTCTTCATTTTTTTAAAGTAGAAATGTTACACCATTAACCAGCCAAGAGGGAATCATACTAGGATGTTGCAAAACATTGTTGTAAAGTTTTGTTAGCAGTTCATAGCTCTCTGGGAAGTTCGGAATTTTATCCTTTACTGGTGACTTCCATGTACTTGTCTTCATCAGAGCAGATCATACATCTTCTACCTTGATACCCTCCCACTTTTGCTCTTCGAAGGAGAGCAATGTCTGTAGATATTCTATCTATCCAAGGGGCCTTTTCATTGTGTGTTTTTCTTCTGCCCAAACTTTATTCCATAATTCCTGCACTTCTTCTTTTCATGGGACAGACTTTACTGTAACTGGTATTTTCCCTATTTTCCAATATAAATTTTTGTGTTTTTGAACATGTTGTTCTCCTTGAAGAATCTAACGCACTTTTCACGCTTATATACAAGAAGGAAAAATAATGACAATCATAATAATAATAATAACAATAATAATAATAATGATAATAATAATACTGATAATCAATATTATTTGACTGAATACTGCGACGAAACGTAGCACTTGTGTTTCAAGTGTACTTTTCTCTTAAGGGATTTACAACGAATAAATATAGAAAACATTACACCGAATGAACAATAAAATTAGTGTTATGAGGACGGATTTTGTTGATTAGAATTTCGTCATGCAATAATAATACAATAATTTTCTAAATAAATTAATATTTAATTGCTTTAATTATTTTCGTATTGTTGATTTTATTTCATTGAATATACACATCATTGTATTTCAAATTTAGTTTTAATAATATACCATTCAGCAGCTAATGAAGCAAGGATTGACAATACATCTTAAAAATATTGCGAGAGTGTAATTTTTTATATCGTCTAAGCTATAATTGTAATTGTATCAAAACGATGGCTTTTCAAACCGTGAGATTCCAATTCAAATTTATTAATCAACAACACGACATTCTCTTTCATGTTATTTATTTCCTTAGGATTCACAATGATGTTTTTGCATTACTATACTTTAGAGAGCAACTGCACTTTGAAAACCACCAATAACTGAGTCGTAGCGAAATAATTGTGGTGGAAGTCGCGATAATGAAATAGGAATATATTTAAAACTTTAGTCAGACATAACTCTAAAATACGAGTTTGTTACACCTTGAACTTCTCTGAACATACCACTTCATGATAAGGTTTATCTGAAGATATACAACTCTTTCAACATTTTCAAGTACGGATGAGTCAACGAAATAGCTTATGTATATTTGCTTTACTTGTTCCAAAAGAAAACTACACGGGATACTATATCCCTATATAAAGAATGTCTGAAATAACGATCTGCTATTCACGAATGAAATAAATTTAATAGCGTTCATCGCTGAGGCTTACGTAGTTAAGCAAAAATCGCAACGAGAACATAAGAAATTACTCTAAAACATACAGTTCTCAATGCAAGACGTCGAAAAGAGTTTCTTGTGCTGGAGTTGTTAAAAAAATGATTGTTGTAGATTTAATCCTACCTAATTGTTGAGTAAGTATGCTTAGGATCAAATTCATTTATTCGTGATAACACTTTATTCGTGATAATACTTTATAACACTTTGAGGTGTTATATAGTACTTCATTGTTTAACGTGACTTTCGTTTTACAAAATTGTAGGATATCGTTTAGGGAATTTCGGTTGCTATTTCAGACATAATAAAGGTCGAGCAAGTATAAGAATAAATACAAGATTTCATAGATGCCCAGGTAAGAGAGTCTTTGGCCCTATATACGCATAGACACTATTTTTTTTGCAGTGTAGCTGAAAATATAAAACAATGTCAGGGCAAAAGAGATTGGCTGGTAAAGGTGATGACGCAATTGTAGTTCAGTAATCGGCTTCGGACAGAATCCTTAGAAACAGTCTATTGTCTCGAAATTCATCACACAACTTTGCATATCATAAAGAAATTAATTTTCTTTCTTTGAATTTTACGGCAAATAATATTGTATGCTATAGAGGATATTAAACCAGCGGACACAAGGTTAAAATAGCCACTATTGAAGTTGCAAAATAATATTATTTCACAATCTTTACCTATTTCAACGAGGAAATAACAAAAATATGGGATTTCGTTTTATTTTAGAACAGATGTCACGTACATTTGAATGTTGCTAGAGTTATCAAAACCTAGTATAGCCTGCAGTGTTTGAATATATAAAACCCAATAATTCATAATAATGAGTACATATATATTTGTGTCTGTGTATATATACACATATAGATATGTATAAAACATTTGAATAGATGTGTATAACAGATACGCTTAATTACGGTAAAAAGTACAATATACGAAACTATATCTATCAGTAAAAACATATCCATTGAACATCAAATGCACTTCAAGAGGCGATATGTATCGTTTTATTCATATTAATTGATATTGAATCAAATTTCACATGCTTTGCGATGTCGAATTGCAAAATTATTTTATATAATCACCTAATATATCAGCGTTCGAAATACATTACTAAAGATATTGTTATTACGCAAATAAGTAAACAAAATAATGTCATCGGAGAAATCAAAGATGCTGGAGGAAATTCTGAGGAAATAAGGGACTATTTTCAACCTAATTCTATTTGTAAACCACTTCCTTAATGTTTGAAAAATAGTCTTTGAAGAAATTATTTCTTTAATACAAAATATTCCTTCAATGTGCTTTCATTGTTAATCGTTAAGTAAATTGTTTTATATTTAATGTAGTAGATCAAATAATAAAAAATAATTTGTAACTTTTAATGTTTATCTTACTAAATTACATAGAGAACGTGCTTATGTAAAGCATCACAACAGAAGTATAGCACACTATATGACTGAAAAGCACTACTTCAAGACTGCACTGATAAAGTAAACTACAAGTTGAAATAGTATACACACACAAACATACACACACACAAGCGCAAACACATACGCATGCACACACACGCACCAACGCAAACGCATATATATATATATATA
>NC_068981.1:140592343-140594411 GCF_001194135.2 Octopus bimaculoides | reverse complement strand
ATATATATATAATAGAGTATTAACAATTAAGTATTTATATATGAACGAGACGACCCCTTTCACAGGATACAGAAAGGGCATTCAAAACCCAAACTACAAATAAAAGCAATTTGAAAGAGAACGAAAATAATTAAATATTTTAATAGTTAACCCCAAACTCGAGTTTCTGCATTAATGAGCAAATAAATTAATTGTCACCTGTCCTTCTTCAGTGAGGTCACTAAAATTAATATATAATTATGTAGCTAATACGTACCGAAATCACACGTGCGTACTGTATACTTATAGATTATATCTTCAAATACACTGCGCAAGCGCTGTTACATTCGGCAGCAAATAATAATGATATTAAAAGTGCGTACCAGAAAGGCTTTGAAAGGTCATTCGGACTTTTCTTTCTTCAGTCGAGTTCCAGAATATCTTTGCAACTTCGGCTGGTTATACTCGAGATTGCTCCAATCTGGCCAGCCCCAAGGAAAAACTAAGCTGAGAGCATTATATATATATATATATATATATATATACATATAAATTGCATCAAATCTGCTGCCATGCTGGTGCACCATTATCGCTTCCTCTGTAAATGTGGACGACTTTCAGGGTTAAAGTTTTTGAATATCAATGTGAAAATTAAAGCGAAATGGTTTTCATGTGTTTGTAACGCAATTATGAAATTATATCAGTGTTTTCTTAAACAAATCCCTGTGCTGGTAAATAAAAAGTAAATATGTATGGGTAGAAACATAACATTAAATATTATCATGTTGATACTCAAGTCATACTTCTCACTGCTTTACCTCAAAGATAGTTGACTGTATCACAATTGGAACAAAAAAATGAGTTTTGTCACAGCCATTAAGCTGCGATAAGCAGTCACTAGATGTTTCTCACATCGCAACATCGTAAGGAAACTGCCATTGAATATATCATGGTACTGAGCGTAAAATGTTCACGACTCCGAAATGCACTCATCCTAAATCTTCTCGATTTAGCAACTGCTCAGTGTGTACATGAACATAAACAACGCAAATACATTTACGGGACGATATCTTCAAATACATTTTCAAAAATTTAACATTTAATTTATTTTTAAGAAATATTTTGCAGTAAAAGTAAAGTATTTAGTTTCTCGTTATTTCATATAATAGCATTTTATAAACGATATATGCATATTTACTAATTCTAGCTTTTCTAATAGCATGAAAAGCTCAACTACCTTTTCCTAGCCCTAATGAAACTGATTACGCTACAATAATAATGAGTCAAAGTACATGATTTTCCGCCATTTTGGATGTAATTACGCTTTCCATCTGCCAAGGTATCCTCTGTAAAGATGTTCTAATTGGAATTGCGGTAGTGCAGATAATCTGATCCTAAATTTTTATTGAAAGTACAATACATGTATTGGAAATTATAAAGGGGGTTAATGAAGCACGTAATGTAGTCTACAAAGACTAGGAAATTCGTGTGTAGATATAGAAAAGCAATTATATGGTAATAAAACAAATGCTCTCGTTTGATATCTTGCTTATCAGTTTCTTCTTCCTCATCTTATTGTTATTATCATTTCTTACATAAATAATTAGATTAAAAACAAAAATTTTGCTGTATGAATGTATGTATGAACCGACTCTCATATATATATATATATATATATATATATATATATATATATATATCCGTGTGTATGTATTTGTGTGAAAGAGAGTATGTGTATGTAGAAGAAACACCCCTATTTCGCTGTAAGGTGTTTATCGAAGATCTCTTGATATTTTCATAGCATTCAGAGCCCTGAATAAAATGATTTTTGCGAGTCTCGGTTTCTCTGTCTCTGAAGTGTAGAAAACAACCATCACATTTTACATATTCGAGCGGATAGGAAATATCCGAATACAGTACTCTAGTTAATAAACACGCATTAACAAACACAAACACACACAGAGAAAAAGAATTACACACACACATACATAAATATTTATAGAGAAACATGTATACATACATGCATACGTACACACAGAGACATATGTGAATATATACATATATATAATTACATATATATATATATATA
>NC_068981.1:140591711-140592241 GCF_001194135.2 Octopus bimaculoides | reverse complement strand
ATGTATATATATGCATATATATATATATATATATGTATATATATATGTTTGTCTGTGTGTGTGTGTGTGTGTGTGTGTGTGTGTGTATGTATATATATATGTATATATATATATATGTGTGTGTGCGTGTGTATGTTGCATACGTGTTATAACCAGAAATGGCTCTGACAAAAGTAGAACTAATTTTTAGGTCGTTCACCTTTTCTCAACTGATCAATTGACCATCTGCTGGTTAGGAACCTATAATGACAACCGGAAACAACTGCACGCCAAATTTACTCCAATCAACGAAAAATATATTATGACCATTATTTATACTGTGTCTTACAAACACACGCATACGCACACATGCGCACACACATGACTACAGAAAAGTTATATTTCATTCACTACAGCTGTTTCCAACGAGTTTTTTTTTTTATTAATGAATAGAGATATTACATCATGCGAAAGAAAAGGTGTTTTTTTCATTAGGTCAATATTACATTTTAAAATATAATCCAAAAAAACAGTTTGTGCCACTTCATAAA
>NC_068981.1:140587782-140589418 GCF_001194135.2 Octopus bimaculoides | reverse complement strand
ATATATATATATATATATACATATATGTATGTATATATATACAAAGATGTATGTATGTATGTATGCATGTATAGTCAATCTCCATTGCAAATTGTGTCACAAATTTCAGAGGAGATCTTGCTTTGCAATATCGATTTGCCTTAGTACTTTTTACTGTTGAAGTGACACAGAGGCTTTCTGGTTACCATCAGCCTACAATCGGAATTCATCATGTAGAGTTAACTGGTCGTTACCTCACCTTCACCTGCAAACATAATATTGTGGTATATCATCACATTTTTGAAGGTAGGAAAATTGAAAGGTATACCTCAAATTTTACGAGAAACTAATTTCGTTGATTGATTTATTTGCAAGTTTCCTGATGTAAAATCTCGTGTTGAACGAGATATTGGTATGTTTCTGGATGGTCAGTTTTTCTTCCTTTTTTGCTAAACACAGCGGCAAGAAACACGTGGATAGAAGAGTCACTGAAGAGGTCACAGATGTGTAACGAAAGACTTCTAGATAATGAACATAAGATAAAAATACAATAATAAACGAGTGAAGAACGAATATATTGTGCGCATATTTATTTGGCAAGTAAAAATAACCATCCCGAAACATAACAATATTTATTAAATTTGCATTTATTTTAATGAAAACATTTTATTATATGGCATCAAGTCGTCTCTCGTAGTCTAAGATAACCGGTTCTGTCATTTCTTGCTGAACAATCTACACACTTGATTTTTTTCTAGTGATCGAATTTTTGTGTTGATCATTGTTATACTCCTTCTATCAAATCGACGATACTTCAACAGTTGAACTGTGTACCGCACGTTTGACGTCGAAGGTATAGCAGAACAACGTGAGTTAGGGTGTTTTGCTCAGGAACAAAATAATTTGGTCCATGAATTGAATGCATGGTTTTGCAATCTGAGTAAAATACATTAACAACTAAGCCATCCGCCCGCAAAATTCTTTGTTATAATAAATCTTCGAAATTTTATTTCTCAGTGCAACAGATTTTAAAAAATTGGTTAATTTTATTAAGCCAATTTACGCAGTAAAACTTATCCTATATAGATAAATTTAAACTTAGCATAATTGTTTGTATGCTGCAAAAATGATATTTTAGAAAATAATAGAGACAGTCAGAGAAACTGAAGAAAATTAGTGCAGATAAGAAAAAAAAAATTACACCTGGAAGGGTTATTAAATATTTGGCTTCAAAACGTTCCATTGCGCTAATCAAATATGACTACGAATTTAATGTATAACGAAAATATTTCGATGCAGTCAAAAGAGGGCTGAAAAAACTGCAATCTAGGAGTGTCTTAAACAGCTAACCTCCTTATTATTCCTCGCTGATCACTTGCAACTATTAGGCAATCGTTTACATACATACACACACAGATATATGTGTATATATGTCTGTGTGCATGTGTGTCTGTTTGTGAAGGAGAAGGCATGGCTGTGTGGTTAAAAAACCTGCTTCCCAACCATATGGTTTCAGTCTCACTGCTTGACACCTTGGGCAAATGTCTTTTACTATAGCCTCGGATCGACCAAAATATTGTGAGTAGATTTGTTAGACAGAAACTGAAAGAATCCTGTCGTGTATATATACATACATACATATATATATATATATATA
>NC_068981.1:140585538-140587630 GCF_001194135.2 Octopus bimaculoides | reverse complement strand
TGTGTGTGTGTGTGTGTGTGTGTGTGTGTGTGTGTGTGTGTGTGTCTGTATGTCTGTCTGTCTGTCTGTCTGTGTATCTGTAGTTCGGTGAATGTTACTATTTAGAGATTATGCATACGGAGAATATAGTTTCAAATACTTGTATATGTATCACGTTGAAAATTTAAGCGCAATTACATGACTCATAAAAGCTACAATTTCAGTCATATTGAAAGCAAATAACAAAAAACTTGGGATACTGTTGCAATGTTTGAAAATTTATTTTGCACTACTCTCTACGTGAAGTTCAAAAAATATTATGTAGATAGGATATAGCCCACTTTTATTTCTATTGAACATAGTTAATGCAATTTGTCATCTAAAATCTCTGCAATATCATCGTCTAACTATTAGGTTAATGTTTACGCCATCAAACACAAATCACTTTAGTAGCTAATGGATCAAAGCTTTCTGAAAACACTCCATGTGCGTTATTTTCGATACTCACTTGATCACTTACACTTTGATAATTATTCATTGTTCTGGATGCAGTAAATGTAATAGTTGTAGCCTGCAACCAACTAACAGAGAATGATGAGGCAAAATAGTTGGTGTAAACTTTTGCTTTCATTTTACACCAGGAGATAAAAATCGTAATTGCGCGAAAATAAACAGGAGCCATCGTTTGTAGTATTATTCAGTTGTTATTTTATGCTTCTACGAATGACATAAAGAATGAGTTTCAATCGCAAAAGCAGTGGCCCCATGAAGCAGACATTATTCATATTTGGTAGCATAAAATTCCATGTAAAATTTGGACGGTGCCGTTGATGATATTATAGCTGCGAACATGATTTGTCTCCCGACAGTAGATGATAAAATGGTCAACTTTTGCATTCAAAATGTTTGTATTCAACATTGGTATTAAATATGTATTCAATGTTTGTTTTTACTTGAGGTACGTGTTGAATGAAGGCACGTAGCCTAATGACTAGGGCGTTGCACTCACAATTGCTAGATCATGGATTCTATTCCTGAACAAGGCGGGGCATTTTGTTCTTGTTCAAAATGGGAAACCTATTAAACAAATATTGCATAAGAAACAGTAAACGGCAAGAGAAAAACCTGAAAAAACAACTGACAAAAGCAAAATTCTCATCAGAGAATGAAACCGAATTGGTTGAGAAAAAATGTGGAGATAGTAGATGTACGATCTGCAGTAACCCCATCTACAAATATATAGAGGAAAGCATCCAAATAAAATTTTAGAGTGGACACACATTCCAAGTAAATGCAATCATGAATTGCAAGACACAAAACGTAATATATTGCATAACCTGTCCCACGTGCGAGGAGAACTAAAGAGGTGAAACTGACAATTCTTTATGTCAATGAGCCAGAATTCACCGACAACATGTCTGACAGGGAGAGCTACAAAAAATTCCACTAAGTAAACGTTTAGAAGCATGTGGAGAAGGAATATTCGAGATCTTTCTCTTTTATAAATGCCCAAGGAATGAGACCTTCTTCAGAAAAAATATAGAACAACTCTTCATAGCAAACTTCTCCCCAAAACTGAATGGCGGAAAATATAGAAGAAAAACTTCTTATAAACCCCTCTGGAACCCAAAGATATATGCATAGGTGTGTGTGCATCCAGATTTTCCAACCCAAACCGGCATGGGAATCAAACATTGGACAATGATGACGATGATGATGATGATGATGATGATGATGATGATGATGATAATAAACATAGTTTTATTTCATAAAAAATACATACATGTCTTCAGCATTTCTTTATTTATTGTCGGATTTCACAAACTGATTAAAGATAGATCGATTGATGGATTGACTAACTAATCGATGATTTCATGGACTGGTCGCTCGATATATTGAATAATTAGTTAATGAAAAGGGCTGGTGGATTTAAAGTCGTATTTCCCTAAAATTTGATGGATCTTCAGTTATGGATTGGTCCGACATTTGTAGATACCTTCACAGTTTTAGTTCTGTGATGTTCAGGGTTTTGAAAGTGAAGTATAAGTCTTGCTGAGTTGCTGTTGTTGTTGTTGTTGTTGTTTTTGGTGGTGGTGGTGGTGGTGGTGGTGGT
>NC_068981.1:140581896-140583063 GCF_001194135.2 Octopus bimaculoides | reverse complement strand
TTCGGTTCCGAAATCTCGCAGTCGTTGTGGTCCACCAAAGACCGAATGGTCGCTCTGTTCCCACGCTTCGCCTCAACCACGCGGGCCCATCGAGCGGTCTTAGTCCCCTCCCCGCTTACCGAAAGTGCTTTAGCTCTGATACCGCAGCCTTCATACTTGGCATCAAAGTGTTGGTCGAGGGCCAACTTCGTTGCTAACACGTCGGTTGCGATGCCTGTCCTAAGAGCCTGGTCTAGTTTGTTAACTAAATCCCGCTCTGTTTTCTTACGTTCTACAGCTAGAGCCTTACTAAACCTAATTGATTCTGCTCTAATTGCCCGCTTCAGGGCGAACCACCAGTTGTTGTTGATGATTGCCCCGGTTAAAGCCCTCTGAAAAATAACATTCATTATTCCTCATCAAAACAGACCCCCTTCCTTAGTGTAACCACCTGGTCTTGCTATTTTCACAGAACAAGAATCAACTTGTCATCTTCTATTGAAAGAACTGACCAACTGTATAGATATAAACACATTTTTTCCTTCTTTCTTTCTTTCTTCCTTCCTTTCATTCCTTCTATTTTCCATTGACATTAAGAAAAGACATTTTTTCACTTTGAAAACATTTTTCTATCAGACTGAACCAAAGTAAGCATCTGTTCCAGCCACCGACTTAAAAATATTCTTTGTCTTTATCGCCTGTTTAAAACACTTCCTTTCAGATACACAGGCACACACGCACACACGCACGGACACACACACACACATACACACACACACACACACACACACACACACACAGAGTCTCAAACACACTCATTCTCATTTACTCCCTCCACTAATCCCTCCATTCCTCTCCCTCTTCTCCTACCCTTTACATTCCACATTACTCTTCTTTTCCCACTCTCTCTCTCCTTCTCCACACCAACCCATTCACCAATACTATGAAAAAGAGACGATTCACTTCACACAATTTAAATCTGAAGAATCTATTAGAATGGATGAAAATATGTGATTTTTAAAAACATATGACATGTTAATAAATATTTCTATATGTACAGCCATCGAGATCTCTGAATACCTTATTTTTGTAATATATATCTGTACATTACCTCCCAAACTTCTAATATATGCATATATAAAGATACACACACAGACACACACACACACACACACACACACACACACA
>NC_068981.1:140580453-140581254 GCF_001194135.2 Octopus bimaculoides | reverse complement strand
ATATATATATACATGTACGTGGTATTACGTATATGCTTGTGTGTATGTACGTACACTCACAAATCCACGGGCACACATAACACGCACGTATGTGTCTAAATTGATATTTCCACACTATTATGATTGACTGAATGTAATTAGTCAGGGTGAATATAATCGTTGTTGTGTTAACTTTATACTTTCTCTTTTGATTATACTGACCCGGTAATAAAATTTTGTAAATCATTAGGGAAATAGAAAATAACGTTCTTAGCACCTACTAACCATGTCATTGTCAAGTAATACTAAATGAAATCAATATGTCACTAAAATGCAACAGGATTATTTATTGCTTACATGAAATGCATCTTTTCCTTACTAATTTAGTGCGTGTCATGCTCGTGGTTTATCAAAATTACTATTATCATCGCAATCGTCAGAGACAGCGTCATTTTCTGTAGTCATCATCATCAGCGATTTCGCCGATTTCTTCGTCGTTGTTCTCGTACTTAGTTTCATCGACATCGTTGTCATATGGTTTATTGTTGTTGTTGTTGTTGTTGTTATTATTATTATCATTATCATTATTATTATTATTATTGTTCAGTAGTTTTATTTTTATAACGTGCTTTCACTTCACTACCGAGCGCAGCTCTGTGTGCCTTGGGTACGTGCTGTGGTTTGCTGTGATGCTCTTATGGTTACTGTATTGAAAGTGTTTTGCGTAGGATGTGTGCAGTGCCCAGTAGTGCAATTTTCTGTATGTTATATATATTTGTAAGTCCTGGTGTTTTTGTTATGTATTTGTCTGAATATTTTTTT
>NC_068981.1:140578066-140578984 GCF_001194135.2 Octopus bimaculoides | reverse complement strand
CTTATGTATTTTATAATAATTGGTGCCACCTTGTTTATGGCTAGTGTTTCCAGAATCCACGTGTGGGGAACACTGTCGAAAGCCTTTTAGTAGTCCACCCAGGCCATATTGAGGCCTTTCTTCTTTCTTCGGCTGTCTTCAGTTATGGCTTTATTGATCAATAATTGATCTTTACAGCCGTATGAGCCCTTGCAGCATCCCTTCTGCTCTTCTGGAAACAGGTTGTTATTTTCCAGGCGCTTACTCAATCTCTGCGATATTATTGCAGTAAAGGCTTTGTAGATCGTAGGAAGACAGGTTATAGGTCTATAGTCTTGTGGTTTTTCCGTTTCCGTGGATTTGGGAATTAAGATGGTTTTCCCTTTCGTGAAGTATCATTATTATTATTATTGCCTTTGCACAGCTTCTAATGCTGCAGATGTACTACAGTGTCAGCTGTTCACTACCATTGGAGTTCTGGGAACAGTGAGCAAAAATCTCGAGAAGTACGTAGAACAAATATGAGCTGCAATAAGGGTGGAGCACTTGCAGAAAACAGCACTGCTTGGAACCGCTCGAATTCTCTGGAAGGTGTTCGAAAAATAAGAGGTGCTACCTTAGTTCAACGGTAGTGAACAGCTGACACTGTAGTACATCTGCAGCGTTAGAAGCTGTGCAAAGTCAATAATAATAATACTAATACTAATAATAATAATAATAATAATAATAATAATAATAATAATAATAATAATAATAAAAATAATAATAATAATAATAAAAACAGAAACAATTCCTATCATAGTAGGTGCCTTAGGTATAATAAAAAATATTCAGACAAATGCATAACAACATCAGGACATACATGTATATATAACATACAGAAAATTGCACTGCTGGGCACTGCACACATCCTACGCAAAACGTTTTCAATACAGTACC
>NC_068981.1:140575294-140577642 GCF_001194135.2 Octopus bimaculoides | reverse complement strand
ATATATATATATATATATATATATATACATATTGCTGTTTTTACGCTTCAGTAATAATAACTACGAGAGAAACATCAAGAAATGTCCATGGGCGGTGTTCAGTTAAGAAAGTAAACGTTGTAAAAACGAACCCACAACAAAATACTGCAGCGAATACCAAAGAGCATGGAGAAGTGACAGCGAGCTGCCGGGCAGATGGATCAGCTCTGAAACCATGTCGAAGCATGAATTAAAAAGCCGCAAAAACAATGAAACATTGAAAGAAAACTCTACCTTGATCTGAGCTATCTCGGGACTAAATGATGTTTCTGGTATGGATTGTGCATATATATATAAGTAATGTAAATAATGTAAATAATGTACATAATTCCTCATTTCTTAAATATAGAACTGAACGGTGGACAGATATACACAAATACTATGAAGTAGTTGATTTATGAATTTCACATGCTACTATGCAACACTCCTCAAAATAAAACATATATGTATAAACACATACGTAAATACCCATCAAAATGAACAAATCCTACAACGTGTTATAGAAGGCAGATACACGACAGAACACAACTTGCGATGCACACACAACATACAATGCATGAAATAATACAACAGAAGACGCAAACCAAACTCCATAACAAAATATACTGAGACAATACAATATTTCTCCCATTTCCCTCCCTTTCCTCCACCCGATAAAAGAAAAATGCTGCAAACACCACCCTACCATCGCAAAGGTGCAACAAATGACGCACTAGAAAGTGACTTGAAACTATCAAATGTCGAAAAATAATAGCGGTGATGACGATGGTGACGAACGTTTCTTTAGCATAGTTTATGAGAGACAGGTGTTTCCGAAGGAACTCTGGTTGTAACAACGAAGGAAGGCCTCTCACTCAGCAATGGTTCAGTAAAGATGCAGACTGACCACTGCTGTTATGCTAAAACAGCATCAGCAGATAATAGAGTAAGGAAGAGGAAGTGGACCAGCGAAAAACGGGATAGTGATGAAAAGCTACTTAGCAAGTGAACCTAAAAGAAGGGGCTATAGAAAACGTATGTTAACACTTTGGATAGAGAAGAGTGTGTTTAAAGTGACTGAGGAGAGATTAATAGATCAAGCTAATGTTATTAGGAGCAGAAAGTGGATGACAAAAGTGGAGGTAGAAGAGATGACAAGACAGCTGAAAAAGAAAGACAAAGCGGTAGTAAAGACAAACATAAAAAAAGAATAGAAATGATCTGACTGGCAGGAGAAGGCGTTGCATAGTAGATTCACAAATATAGTTGTAGGAAATACTAGTAGTGAGACATGGTTATGTTTTCAGAATGGAGAGCTGAAAAGGAAAATAGGGAGTTTGTTAGTAGCAGCACAGGTTCAAGAATTAAGGACTAATTGGATAAAAGTCAAGGTAGAAAAATACCAAGTATATTCCCAATGTAGGTTATGCAAATGAAAAGACGAAAGTGTAACTGATATAGTAAGTGAATGTACTATGCTGGCACATAAAGAATACAAGGAAAGTTATAACAACCAATGGAGAGTAATCCACTTTGAGTTGGAAGTTATGTAGAAAGCTAGGATTTGAATATACTGATAAGTGGTAAGCGCATGAACCTAGTAAAATACTAGAAAGTAAGAAATAAAATATGCTGTGGGACTTAACATTTAGACTGATAGAGTAATAGAAGCTACAAGGCCTGATTTAGAACTAGTAGATAAAGAGAATAGAACATGACAGATAATTCACTTTACAGTCCCAAATGATGAAAAAAATCAATATGAGAGGTATAGAAAAGTAGAAAAGTGCCAGGAACTAGCTATTGAATTGCTGACTGTTTGGAAAGTGAGTGTAAAATGTATCCTCGGTATTTATAGGTGCATTGGGAACTATCCCTAAAGGTTTGAACAGATGAATAGAGACAATAAGCATAAAACCAAATATAGTACAGCTCCAGAAAACAATGTTATTAGGGACAGCTAGGATACTTAGGAGGGTTCTTGGTATCTAATGTCATTTGTTGTAGCTTAATGTTAGTAATTTTTCTCTTTCAACAGTCTTATCTGTTGTGTGTATATGAAAATATATGAAAATGATCATAATAATTCAATAGAATGCTGCTTTCTCGAGCATGTCTAAACTTCTATGCACGAATACAGAGCGATATTAAAGAAATTAACCAAACGTCTCCATTTTCCTCTACTTATAAGTAACATGCGTATGAGTACGCACATGTATATATAAACAATGTAAAAAGGGATATATAACTGTATTTTCAAACAACACAAATAGAACAAATATGCGTACGTAGGTATATATATATATGTATATGTATATATGTATATATAT
>NC_068981.1:140571035-140573535 GCF_001194135.2 Octopus bimaculoides | reverse complement strand
ACCTTTGCAATTCACGTATTGTGGAGCTGCCAGGTATTTGTGTTATGTATTTATTTCCTTCCTTTGACAATATTCCAAGGGCACACATCAAAATACGTAATGTTACTTTGAGATGTCACAATCTCCTGATTGCTGTCTCTAAGACCTTATCTTTACTCAATTTCTCAGACGTTAAACAGGTGTGTTTTTGTCATCTTGGACGAAAGCTCAATCAACAGGCATGTCTTTCAATATGGTTCTTCACAATGATATTTTACAGGCTAACCTGAATTACTCAATCAGTCACTTCACTGAAATTATAAAGGATGTTAAAATCATCTTTCTCAGCAACATGGAGCGGTTTCCGTGCCCATCAATTGTCTCTGTAAGGGAGGTTGTATGCGCAGCTTATGAAAGAGTAAATGTACTGAGCTGCCCTGATACGTCGTTGGAAGTACTCTGTTAGGGCCAGTTTTAGTCGATCGTCTCAGGATAGTCCACCGCATTCCAATTTGATGAATTGCTTTCATACTTCAAAATAAGATACTGTTATATCCTAGTCGGAAGGCACTGATCCTTAGAAGTGTTTTCCAATATAGCCCTTAGGTTCCAGTTTGAGACTAGTATATGCCAGGCTTTGGATGTTGATCTCAGAGATAGACAAGTGAATAACACTGAAGTTATATATATTTACAGGCAAGGCTAACGTGTTAATGACCTCAAGTTAAGTAACTCGGTTTTCAAAATATCATTCTTTTATTAAAATGAAAATTATTTGCCAACTTAATATAGCAGTCCCGGTTGGTATGAATGTTACTGTTGTTTTAGCCCCAGGAAACATCGCCTCCAGCTGACTATACGACACACATCTCAAAGTGGTGGTGCTAAGCTCCCCTGTTCGAAAATATAAGGACAACTGTAAACGATGTGGACTGCTGGAGACAAATATATATAGCCAGCTGGAGATGATGTTTCCTTGGACTAAAACAACACTAACATTCATACCAACCGGTATTGCCACATTATGTTGGCAAATAATCTTTACTTTAAAGTACTATCACTGTACGTCTCTCGTTGAGAGATTTAGGAATAATAAAGTTTCTATTCTTTTATTAAATATTCTCTCATTAGTGGCTTCTTAATTCCATTTGCTTTTCAAACAGTTAAATGCTTATAATATCCCCGGTTCTAATTCTTCTACTTCGGTATTTCTGTCTAGGATAATGCTACGTGCGTTCGATAGTTCTCTCTCGAAAATTTGGACTTGATGCATTTGTGAAACCCAAATTCAATTTTGATGTAATCAACAAACTGTGTGATTGTTGAAGGAGTGCATGTCAGTTTCTGATCATTCTTCGCATTGTGTCTTGTATCTTGAAAGTCTTCAGGCGCTTACGACATTGTAACAGTCGGGCAATGAGGTCGGTGGAAATCTACGTTATATAGAAATCTAGTGGTGGGTAAGAGCGATAGCATTCTCTAGAAATGCCTGGGTACCAACCAGGATAAACTAGCTAGTCTGTTTCGGAGGATATGCGGGTTCAGATGTGCCATGAATAATTTCCAGAAATCTCTAGCCTAACAGTGTTACCATGGAGTATTGCCAGTTAAAGGTAAACTCTACAGGCGTGGAAACACTGTCAAGTGCAAAACGAGGAAATGGTTATGCATGCATCGTGCAATGTCTGAGCATTGCTAGCTTTTGAAAATACCTGCTATCCTTGCGTGGGATGAATCCACTATCGGGAGAGTCCTAGCTGGAGGCAGACCCACCATACACATTTAACAAGTCATTGCGCACTATGTTCCTCTGTCCAGTGGCTATGACAAAACAAGTCGTTTGGTAGAGGTGGACGTGGCTGAAAAGATTGAGAAAAGGTACCTTCATCTTCGGTCAAACCCTCATCGACTTTAAGTTAAACTTCCAAGGAAAGTGAGGGTGAAGAAGAAATGCTATATCCCAGTTCACTTGGAAAATGATAGATGGCTGTCGAAAAAGTGGTTGGGAGAAATGGCTCTATTCCAAGTATTCACCTGTAGATTGGAGTGCAGCATTTGGGAGATGGCTAATGTTTGATGTGTGAGGTTCTTTGAAGTTTTTACCATATCAGGAGAACTGTATTTTTTATGTTGTCGCATAGTTTTTAACCTATGGATATTTGTTGACAGTTCTTGAGATGACAATTTAAGAAAATATTATTACTATTATTATTATTATTATTATTATTATTATTATTATTATTATTATTATTATCATTATTATTATTATTATTCAGTAGTTTTATTTTTATAACGTGCTTTCACTTCACTACCGAGCGCAGCTCTGTGCGCCTTGGGTATGTGCTGTGGTTTGCTGTGGTGCTCTTATGTTTACTGTATTGAAAGTGTTTTGCGTAGAATGTGTGCAGTACCCAGTAGTGCAATTTTCTGTATGTTATATATATTTGTAAGTCCTGGTGTTTTTGTTATGTATTTGTCTGAATATTTTTTTATTATACCTAAGGCACCTACTATGATAGGA
>NC_068981.1:140570049-140570784 GCF_001194135.2 Octopus bimaculoides | reverse complement strand
TGTGTGTGTGTGTGTGTGTGTGTGTGTGTGTCTGTGTGTGTGTGTGTGTGTGTGTGTGTATACATACATACACGTGGCTGTATATATAGGAGTGGCTGCGTGGTAGGTAGCTTGCTTACCAACCACATGGTCCCGAGTTCAGTCCCACTGCGTAGCACCTTCAGTAAGTGTCTTCTACTATAACCTCGAGTCGACCAAAGCCTTGTCAGTGGATTTGGTAGACAGAAACTGAAATAAGCCAGTCATATATATATGTGTATATATGTATATGTATGTGTTTTTATATATTTGTGTCTGTGTTTTGACAACTGAAGCTGTTGGGTTTACGGCCCCGTAACTTAGCGGTTCGGCAAAGAGGCGCATAGAATAATTGCTAGGCTTATAAAGAATACGTCTAGGGGTCTATTTGCTCGACTAAAGACGGCGCTCCAGAATGGCCGCCCTCAAAGGACTGAAACAAATAAAAGGATAAAAGAATATATATATATATATATATATAGCAATGTTAATTCTCTAAATGAAGTATTAACAGTAACTGCACGTTAAATTGTAGTATATTGCCACTTAAGTGTGGCTGACCCCTAGGGGTGGATGTTACTGCTGCTTTTAGCCCCAGGAGGACATCTCCTCCAGCTGGCTTATCGACACACTACTGTGTCCTGTTTGACGAAGGGAAATACCCGTGAAACCCGGGTCCGTTCGTGCTACAGATCATGATGGGAGGGATAACTTCCC
>NC_068981.1:140564859-140569746 GCF_001194135.2 Octopus bimaculoides | reverse complement strand
TATATATATATATATACACACACTCTCATATGAGTGTGTGTGTGTGTATGTGTGTGCGTGCGCGCGTGAGTGCGTGTGTATGTATATAAACGTATACATTTGTATGTACGTATATCTATACGTATGAATACAGCTCAGCTGTCAGGAGAAGAGATTTAAGTTTTGTTATTACCCTTTGAAAGGAAAATTAATTGACTTATTATCTTCGTTGTCCTTTCAATTTTTCCAAGTCGTTAATTAAACTGAATTGAAATACAAATTCCTTCTAAATTACTTGAAAAATATTTCCATTATACCATTGTAAAGTCAAGTTTTCTTAGTTTCACTAATATTTTCCAGTTCTAACAAAACATCCATTGTTATAATTTAATTATTTTACATTCACAATATCAGAAACCGTTTGCATAATTCAAAATGTATATAAAATCTCCTCCCATAGACACAATATTCACTGAACATCCAACCAATGTAGATCATCCATCATTATTACTCCAACAATTACCTACATATTGCACAGAACCTAGATTTGAACATTTTCTTCGTTATTATTCTTCGTTAACTATTGGTTTATCATTATTATTATTTAATTGTTATATTTTCGCCATTCATCACATCTCAAAACCTAAAACGTTTTTTATATATGTCAATTATCTACTCCCTCACTCCAGTCTTAAATAACTTAAGTAATTATAGATGTCGCTCTCTCCATTACACGCACACACACACACACAGAGTTGAACTTATATACATATGTGTATACATGCATACATATGTATAATGTCCATACATATGTATGTCTATATATAAATTTATAAACATAATTACCTCTATAGTGAACATATATGTACGCTTTTGTGATGAGTGTGTTTGTCAAACGCTTCCGATGTAATCATTATTCCATAGATTTATAAACTGATGCGCACAGGTAGAGTGTACAACTATACACTACTTAATCAGTGATACGTAAATATGTGATCGAACTGTAAAGACTTGATTTCACGTGTCAGTTTTTGTAGCATTTCTGGCAATCCGAATAAATTTGAATTTGAAAGCGCGTGACGATCTTGATTTGTTCCCCAGATTTTGTGACTTGTTGTGTAAGTGACACTATATTTACAAGGAAATGTTATGAAATTTTATCTATACCTGTCATGGTTATCAACTGGTACGATCGAATAGACCCTACGTATACTCACGCACATAGGCTTATAATGGATGCATACTTGTTATTCTACTTTAAGCTGTAATAGCCATTCGCTACATTCGTATAACTTTCCTGATCTTTCCATCACAGCTTCTCATGTATTAAGTGGACATTTCAAACAAGGCAGAACAGTACATAGAATTTTTATTCGTGTAATTTTGAGGTTCATTCCGTGACAAAAGTGAAATTTATTTCCCTATCATGCCAGTTTAAAATCGATTGCATCCATCCCTCTGCATATTAACGTGCAATGTACAACATTTAAAGAATATATGTAGCTGAGCTCCGACCATAGAATGTTTAAAACTTCTACTTTTGAAAGGTTGTGCGCACGTTGCTCATATAATATAGTCCATATAAAATGTAATTGCTTAAATTAAACTGCTTGACAATTGCTCAATATTGTGGAATATAGTGGATCATTATCTGCATATTTTCGCTATTTTCTCCTTATTTCATATCGATTCATTGCTCATACATATCCCATTTTATGCCTGATCTACAGGAGTATTAACATGTGTATACCCAAAATTATATGTAGCATTGAAAATGCATATTTGAACCTTTAACCTGCCCTGTGTATAACCTATGATGTACAAGGCATGTTTCCCTGCATCCGTACATTATATATGATACGCATTCTTTTTTCTCTCAGATACCAGGATAACTTGCGTTTTATGAAGGAAACGTTTTATATTACTCAGAGGGATTCAAACAAGAGGTCACTAATAGTCTGAAAACAAACTGGACGTTTAGGATAAACAGGAAAATGCTTTGGCCATCTCTCTCTCTCTCTCTCTCTCTCTCTCTCTCTCTCTCTCTCTCTCTCTCTCTCTCTATCTATCTATCTATCTATCTATCTATCCATTTATCTATCTATGAATCTATCGATTCATCTATATATATATATATATATATATATATATATATATGTTTCTTTCGCGCGCGTATACAGTTAAGCGAAGCGCTAGAGCTCTTTTTAATTCTAGTGGTTTAGGTGTGGAATGCTTATAACATGTGAATCGTTAGTTTAATATCTGTTACTTTGTCACTGTAAATGGAATTCATCTAGTTCAATCCTCATCAGATTTTCTCTCATCATATACTACCATTGTGCTACAAAGTACACGAAACTATTTCAAAAGCAAGAAACACACATCTCCATGGATTGATGTCTCCGTCGGTTATGTAATACGTGAATTACAACAATCTACAATTGTACAAGAATATAATGCATGAAGGGGATGCGCGAGGCTTAGTGGTTAGGGTGTTGGATCCATGACCATATGATGGTGTTTTCCCCATCCTGGACCGAGTGACGTGATGCGTTCTTAAGAAAAATATTTCCTTTCGCGTTACACTAGCTGGCAAAAATGTGTAATCCTGCGACGGAACGGCGTTGCGTCTCGAAGGGAAATATATGCGCCCCTAAAATCTGGAAACTGGCCCTATGAGTCTATATGACTCGGGAAGGTTATTTATCGTTTTATGTATAACGTATAAAAAGGAATAGTTGCATATTCTGAAAAATTCACAGTGACAAAGAAACAGATATTAAACTAACGATTCAAATATTATAAGCATTCCACATCTAAAGCACTGGAATTGATAACAGCTCCAGCGGTTCGCTTAACTGTATACGTGGGAGGAAGTTCAATAATATATTAAACGTACAAAGCTGCAATGTTATTTATACACTGACATACTTTTATAATATTATTAACTAGTAATATATATTCTCTAAAATTACACTGAAATTTATCAATACGCGATTTCTAATTGTACGTATGTCAATAATGTTCTAGGTTGACTTTTAACTCTATTTAAATTATCGTTTAATAATATTACATAGTTTCGGAACATATGTGATGAATATATATATTATTCACAGTGATATTCAACTTCTCATTACACCTTGTGAAAAGTGCAAAGTGTCCCATTTTAAAATGTGTTGTAAATGTGTTGTAAAAATGTGACTGTGTTATTTCTAATACAGTGACTTCCCAGCTGTGTCTCAGTCAGTCCCTATGTCTGTGAGATATTCCCTTATCTATAAGGCCAGATGACATGTGGTTGTCAGCCCCAGCCGGTTCCTCAAAGAAGAAGGCATGATATGCAGTATCCAACTAGGAAAAAATAATGAAACCACATGTCTCAAGTAGCAGAACGCATGACATCAGTTTGCTGAGAAATCATATAAATGGTAACATAATCTTGTAAATAGTCTTGGTATCAAAGGAAATCCGATTGTTCCTGACGGCTCTGGACAGTGCTCAGCTCTCTCAACCCTGGAGCAAGAGAAGGAGAACCAGGAGCCTGAACCCACAAGCCTTTGTCTTTCTGCCTAGACATCAGCACCGCCAAATACCATTATCCAGTGTGTCTACAAGCCCGCCCCAGTTATTTTTAGTCTTCAGACTTGCAGCTAATACCGCTATGGGTCACACTGCAGTGATTAGTGAAACGGTCAACAAGTTCGACATTCCTACCCACAACAGAGACAGACGAGATTGCGTGCCCCCGAAAGCCAATGATACAATAGATCTTTGTCTTGACTCAAGAAATTCAAAGGAATAGATGCTCCACTTTCTCACATAATGAAGGGTGAGAACCCCTTAAGAAATAAAAGAAAAAAACCTTTACCTTATTACCATCTGTTAACTCTCAAAAATGGACAACGAACGTAACGTTCACATTATTTATGGTCAATTGATATAAGATTGTGGGTCTTTGAAAAAATTATCCAAGCCAGAAAATAGAGGGATTAGATTTGAATGGGAATAAAGCAGTGTTATATATACTGTTATGAATACGCAATGTATTATTTCAGTTCTATTAAGATTTGTCAACCAAGGGTTAATATGCATGTTTCCAATTATTGTTATACACTTCGAAGCAAATAAATTTGCAGAAAAGCTATTTGAACTTTACTAAATTAAGTTTGTGGATGGTTGGATGATTACACTTGAAATATTTCAACCATATAATTACTAAATTAGAATATAAAGTTATAAATATATGATAAAAACAAAGCAATAAATTTATTTACCATTACAAATCGTCTCACCATTTACTAGTAGTAAATATCATATCTTAAAGACAAGTAAAAAATATATATTCGTTGGTATGAATATATATATATATATATATATATATATATATATATATATATATATATATATATATATATATATATATATAATCAACTTAAACATGAGCAAGCAAGAAAAAACACGAAAAAAAAACGCGAGGACGTGGAATAAGTACAGTGTTATTGGACGCTCAGGAAAGGAAAGAAAAGAAAGAGGATTTAACGTTTCAATCGGAGATCTTCGTCAGAAATATAGGAAAAGTCCAAAGAAGGGACGACAGAGAAAGAAAATCGCCAACGATACACCCGCGGTCACGTATTGAAATGACCGGAAGGGAAAGGGTGGAGAAAAAGTTATTTTCAAAGACGGGAGAGTGCAGGAGAAGGAGGTGAGTGTGTGTGTAATAATAGCACGTGTGCGTGCATGTGTGTGTGTGTGTGTGTGTGTAGTTATGGATGTTTATGTATGTGTGTGGTTGGACATAGTATCGTTAAGGTCATAGGAAGAATTTGCAGCAAGAATTTTGGTAGGAGTGCGTAGGAGAATGGTCAGTAGAAAGGTACTGGTAGTTTGAAGAAGTATGTGTGTGTG
>NC_068981.1:140564036-140564743 GCF_001194135.2 Octopus bimaculoides | reverse complement strand
TTCCAGTGTGCGTGTGTGTGTGTGTATGTATGTGTCTGTACGTGTGGGTATGTGTTTGCGCGTGAGGTTGCGTCTTTGGAGTAATTATAATTTATTCTGTGTGTGTGTGCTTGTATGTGCGTGTGTGTCTATGTGTACATGTATGTATAATTGTGTGCATGTATGTATGTGGGCTGTGCGTGTATGGGAGGTATGTGTGGGTTCATCTGCGTGTGAGTGTATGTGCGTGTGTATTTTGTGTGTGTGCATGTGTGTGTGCGTATGTATGTGTGTTTGTGCATGTGTGTGTGAACGAGGGTTGTGTAGGGGTTATAGGTGCGTTTTTTGCGCGTGTATGCATGTGCGTGTGTGAACTATAAATATGAATTATAAATATAACGTAACAATAAATAAAAAAATGTTGAAAGGGGTTAAAGAAGTTAAATTTCAATATAAAGTGCCGAAATTACAAGCAAAAAATGAAATAAGGTTGCTTAGTTGCAGGAGGTGTAGAGGCAGTCAATAGGAGGATGGAGTTGTATTTAGTCCGAAGGGGATAGTAGTTCGTAGATTAAAGATATACCGTTGTTCCAGGCGGAGTCGTGAGTGTGTGGTTCCATGGTGTAGAGCGAGGCGAAAGATTGAGATGTTAGAGGGGGAGTGGTTGGCCAAGCGGAAGTCACGGGCGACGGGGGTGTTATATATATCTTTAAATAATATGTGACATA
>NC_068981.1:140561765-140562772 GCF_001194135.2 Octopus bimaculoides | reverse complement strand
TATATATATATATATATATGCAACCATAGGAGATATGCCACAGTAATTTTAAATGCGTTCGACAAAGTATGTTCATTGACGAACGTTCGTAATAAGACATACTTAGAAGATAAGGAAAAAAAAATATCTCTAGACGTAATTTTAGCTATTTCCTACTTTCACGACACAAGTGACATATCTTTCAAATGGAAGTATTTTCGTTATATTTTCATTATATATGCGGCGTATTTTTACACCAAAATAATAGATATAATTAAATTAATGCTCACCAACTTTTAGAGAGCTAATTTTATTTATTTTAAATAATTGTAAGAAATTAGTTTATTTATGTGAAATGTAACTTCAGCTTTATACTGTATCTATGCACTCATGTGCGTCATTGTAACGTATAAATATCCACGATATAAATGCTTGGGGAACAATCTGGATAAGCTGAAGTCTTCAGAAAAAGAAATCAACCAGCTAAGGCGCACATTACATAGACAATCTGTAACATATCAAAGGCATTTCTAAACTTTGAAATGTGAATTTGCTTCATTCCAACGATGGGCATTTTTATCTTTGTTAGTAAGCAGCTACTGCTTTAACACTTTAACATATAATGAGGTCATATTCGGCTTAAATATTCTATCTGTTTTATTTTAAAACTAACTAGATCCAAACTCTTAGACCTACACTACAATGTAATTTTAAATATATACAAATATAGCATTAAAATCTTGAAGCCATAAGATGATATGTAATTCAAAACAATGTGAATAAAGAAACAATACATGTGGCAAAGAAATCTGAATGCGAAAGAAAGAAGAGTTCAATTAATTAAAAATAGAAGAGAACATACATATGCAGACGGTTACTCCGAGCTCTATATTTCCTATTCAATTTTATACCATGTAATATTTTAATTACTGTATACCATATCTTCAGATGCATAAAAGCGTCTATATAAAAGAATGTACTATGATTGTTTATATATATATATATATATATATATATATATATAGAGA
>NC_068981.1:140558761-140561755 GCF_001194135.2 Octopus bimaculoides | reverse complement strand
ATATATAGAGAGAGAGAGAGAGAGAGAGAGAGAGGGAAGAAAGAGATACTTATATATTTATATGTATATGTAATGTCTATTTATATCACTATATTTATTCATCTATATGTCTCTTTGTCTCCCTTTCTCTCTCTCCATATATATATGCACTTATATATATATATATATATATATATACGCACGCTCACACACGCACACACACACAGACGCATGCACACAGACACACACATACACACACACACGCATGTATATATAGAGAGAGATATGTCGGTATGTATTATGTATGTATATAAATCTGAGGATGCGCGCGTATATATGTCTACGGTGAGTGAGTGAAAGTGTTTATATATTAAAAAATGCATTGTACTCTACATTTGGCATGCGAATGTAAAATGTTACCGTCGCTTTTATGCTAACTTTCAAACATGAACAATGTCTCTCTTAAACGATTAGAAGCCACTTCAACATCGTATTTGATTATGTATTATTTCACATACATATATATGCGAAAGAGAAATGAATTATCAGCAAAGGATGTTCAAACCTTTCACTGCATTGCTTCACTACTTTTCCTTCTTCACGATTCTCTGAATATGTTGTACCTGAATAGTTGCAATTGGAGCTCATCCTTATATTTCTCTTTAAAATATTTCATGTCTATACCACACCTACATACAGTACCAATCATAAATATTTTCTGACGTGTATGAACCATATATAACAGAGAAGAGCATGCGATAAATACTAAATTTGAAACCAATTGCACGCTTGAAATTATTGTACTCATATTAGAGCTAGCAATACTGAAACACAATTGTAAATGGTTTCGTTTCATGCTTTCTTTCATTTGGGAATTTCAATACCTTGGTGAAGAATTTAGATATAAACTGCCGTAGGTTAATTTGAAAAGACTGCCAGCCATGATTTAAGATTATAGAAGATCAAATTCCCTCGATGTTAGTAATAATCAATAATACTGCATTTATATTGTTCAACGCTATTACATGTAGATAAGATTTCTTTGAACAATGCTTTGATCGATACTACATGCCTAACTTTATATAGTTTAAGAATTCTTCTTTCAGTCCTGTCGAACTCCACCTGTTTTTCAAATCCAAACAATTATTTCTGATAAACAAAGTAACTTTTCCAAGAGAGTTCAGGCAATTTTACTTCATTCACTGTATTGATGTATTTGTCTCTTCTGTACAACTGATACTTTTGGTGAAGTGTTATTTAGTAGTGATAGATATGCTGGCGAATAATAAGTTCACATAGCTATGTTATATTAGTGTGATGCATAAGAAGGAATATAGAATAAATGTTCAATTATTTCTCTTGGGAGTACAACCACTGAAATTATGGAAATGTAAAAGTACATTAGTTTGAATTTGGCATATAATATCCAACTGAATATTCGTAAATTTATAGGCAAAAATATATCACTCAAAAGCGACTGTACTTTTCTTAGCAAAATGTCCTTTCTTACATGTTCTTTATCATCAGATGAAATTATTTTATAAAATTAATATCAATTAAATTTATTATTTGCATATAGTATGAATTTTGAGGACATTCACTTAGTTCTTTGTGACAACTACTAATAGAGATTTCGTCATACGAATATATACAGTTGCTAAGTAGGTTCTGCAAATTACGTTTTAAAACTATGTGCAGATCTGTGATAGAGGTGTTCAGATAAAATAAAATGAAAACATTTTTCTAGAAAACGTAATGTGTATTTTTCTTATTATAAGAAAGCTATTTTGCGCTTCAAATTGAGAAATATAATACGAATTAAAATGTAAATTTTCATCTGATTAAACTATGTAGTTAAATTATAATGCATTAATTAAAAGGCTAGAACTAGACATTTCTTCGAGACTATCATTTTTCTAAAGTTAATGATGTGTTGTAAAATATTATTCATTGCAAATTCGTATGCTTTAGTTTAATGAGTATAATTTTTCTAAAAATTCATATATTACGACGATATGAATTGTCCAATCACTTTTATATTCCAAGTAACATTATTAAATTCCAGTTGATATATATAATTGAGAGTGACAGGAGTAGCAGGCAGCTATGGCGGTTGATATATCTCCCACTAACGATGTATGCAAGAGTGCATATAAGCGCCAAAGGTGTAAATGAGAGGTTCTCTTATGGTAACTATTTCAGCATTCTATTTTCGGCCAATTTCCACTTTCAAATGGAGATATATATATATTACATACGTATGTGGATATGTTTATCTATCTATCTATCTATCTATCTATCTATCTATCTATCTATCTATCTATCTATCTATCTATCTAACTATACATACATATGCATATATATATATATATATATATATATATATATATACAAACATACATATACTTTATATACACATAACTTATACCTCATAAATATATATACGTGCATGCAAAAAACTCGTATACTAAAAGAAAGCTACTCAGAGCGTATAATAATATTGCATTTCATAATTTTACATCACGTTCTGAGAAGAGTAAAATAGCTAATAATATATTAATTGTTACATCTATACGCCTACAAGATAATTGCTTCAACGTTTTAAAGGTTTGCACACTAGAAGACTTCCAACAGATTATATATTTAATGAACGAATGTAAAATACTGGATCTGACAAGAAGAAAAAAAGTTCTTTATATTTGCTGTTAAAATCAGATATAAATCCATAGAATATTAAAGGAATACAATTGAATTATTTTGATTTCGTTTCAAGATGGCAGAAATTAAGAGCAGTTGCCATTGTTTATTATTGTTTATAATAATTACCATCCATTGGGAAACCTTCCACTCATCACACAATGAAAAGTATTGAAGTGTGTAATTATAATGTTCAACTGAAATTCTCTATTTGTCATTTCAGATTTACTGAATCATATAAAATCAATACCAGGGAAAGTTAGAGCATTAATAAATACAATATAATCTAGAACATATGTATGCATATATATATATATA
>NC_068981.1:140555298-140558149 GCF_001194135.2 Octopus bimaculoides | reverse complement strand
ATATATATATATATATATATATATATATATATATATATACATAGTTTGATAACATTAAATGATAGATAGAAATATATACAAAACAACCCTAATATGATTTTCTCAGAAGTTCGTTTCGCTGATTTTCTCTGTAGTTTGTGTGAAGAAAATTCCATTAGAGTAAGAATAATGAATGAACTTATAGCTTAAGATATGGGACTGATAATGTCATATATAATTTACTTATGCTTTTCGCGTTTCGTGCTGCACAGGTTTGTTTGGATTATTTTATAATATCGATAATTTTATGTATCGATGGCAAACATCCCAAAGGAAATTGCTTCTTGTCTTCTATTCCGCACTGCATACCGAATACGTCCAAAACGTGTGCAAATAATTTTCTTTTCATGTTTCAATCGATAGATTCACTTATGATTAGTGGTGTATCTTCAGATATCCTGCAGAAAAATACAATGAAAATCCTTTGCGTCTTATCCTTTTTGGGGAAACAAAAAAGAGGTGGAAGAAAGAGAAAACATAAATAACATTGTAAGCATATTTTATGTTTTAAAGTGTTAAAGGAAGTGCTTGTGTATTTGATCTGTTATAACTATTAACAATTTCTGTTAAACCAGAAATTATCACAAACATACACATACACAAACACTCACAGACACGCACTCAAAGATAAACACACATGCACGCACGGATGCACGCACACACACACACCCATAAACACACTCACGCACACATATATATGTTGTTTTTTATAGGCTGTGTAAACTGTTTGCACCAAGTCCTTTGATTGCAAATACTTCAATGTAACATGAATCAAAATACCCTAAAAAGAAATAGCATGTTCTCAGAAAAATAGGTGCAGCATCAATATGAAGCTTAACCAATCGAGGAAGTAAGTTTCGCCTGGAGCATTCTTTAATATATGCAGTTTCAAAGTAGTATAAGCTTCTATTTATTTTTATGTTAGTAATTGTACATCTAAGATAAAGCACCGATTTCAAAGATTTTAATCAATTGAATCGACTCTTGTTCTTATTCTAGAACTCATTATTTCGGCAACCTTTCATCGAAAGGCTGAGTTCAAGTATCGGCTAAATTCCATTTCGGATGTTATCCCCCATTTTATAGTAAATGCCATAAGAATTTCTTAGCGATTATCTTTGGTAATAACAGTTACAAAGATATACACACCACACAATCACTCACTCATACACACATAATCACACTCACATACAAAAAATCTAATAAACACACTCACACAATACTCGCCTGTGCAGAAAAAAACACGCACGTATTTGTTTAGAGACCAAATAAAATGGCCATTACGTACCCACTCGCCTTGCAAGAAAAAACTGCACTGCAGAATGCAGTTTTTAACTTAACCAGATTAGGAATAAGCTAGTGAAATATAGCAATGCACACACTTACATACATACTTAAACATACATACATACATACATGCATTCATACACACATAACAGTATGGTAGAAGCCATAGCCACTCATAACAAAAAGGATTACTGGTGGAATGTTCGAGTGAAAACCTCAATAAAATGTAAATATAATAGACCTGACATAGATATTTGGGATATGGAAGAGAAAATGTATACACTAGTGGAAATCAGCTGTCCAGCGGATGTTAAAATAAAGGTAAAGATCAGAGAAAAAATACTTACGCTGAACTATTGAGAAAACTAATTACTCTATCCAGGTTACAAGCTCAGGTCTATACCCGTAATTTTGGGAGCACTGGAATATACCTAAGTACCAATCTTGAGGAATCATACTTCTGAGAACCAGAAACGAGAAACTGATTAGAAAACTACAGATCCACGGTATAACTGGAAATATTAAAATTTGTAAAACTTTGCAGAAGTTTATCATTTAAGTATATATGAGCATCTCTATATATGCAACTTCAAGCATGGGAATACATACATTTAAAAAAAAAACATACAAATCTGCACATAATTTTCTCTCTTTTTGCTGCTTTCTCGTGTACGAGAAAAGCCATTGCAAGAGAGAATTATGGAAATGAGTCATTATTGATGCAACATGACGCCCTTGCATAACTCTTGAATTCGGCGAAAGATTTGCACATTCTATTGCATAATGCACTGCTGTGCTGGCTGACAGAAGGAACAGGTGACACAGTATGAACTCTTTTGAGTTGCACATGTTCTGTTTTGAAAAATAGCTAAATCACAATTTACCATGGGTCGATTCCCGTGAGTTGCCTAATGGATGACCAGGTCTGCACGACTCAAGCGCCTCCTCCCACAAATCACACACCCATATCACAACACTCCCTCATTTTCCACAGATACATTCCTTCTAAGCCTTCTCTTAATCTTTTCGTGATGCATTTTCTCTCTTTCAAACCTCGAACAACCACTGTGCTCTCTCTTCGCCCATCCATATCCGCTTGTGCCTCCTTCTCCCAGTCAACAACTGAAATTCTGAGTCAGAACAATTCTGGGGCAGTCCTTGAACCTCATTTTCGATTTATGTGCTGGTCTCCTACCATCTTCCCGTTCAGCATACAAATATTGCCTGGGAATCTTTCATCATTCATTCTACAATTCTACACTCACACGCGCGCGTGCACACACACACACACACACATATGTACATACATACAGACATACATCAAAGAGCTTTGGATATAGGTTAGAAACCGGGTCTTTATTGGCAAGAAAACTTGAAATAAAATTCAGTAATAAAATACATACATATATACATAAATATTTACACACATACATATATATGCATATACATACATACATACATACATATATATATATGTATATATATATATGTGTATGTATATATATATATATATATATATATATAT
>NC_068981.1:140553891-140555123 GCF_001194135.2 Octopus bimaculoides | reverse complement strand
TATATATATATATATATATATATATATGGGAGAATTCACGAAAAGACAACAGTCGAAGACAGGTGGTGTAAACAACAAATGGATGTATTAGTATAACGCTCGGGAATAGAGAATGTCATTAACGTTTCGAGCCTACGCTCTTCAACAGAAAGGAACACAGAAAGAAATAAGGAGAGAAACAAGCTGAGAAAAAAATATATGTGTAATGGTCAAATATATTTGTTGCAGCTCAAGGGTTATGGTTATGCTGGGGCCCCACCAACTGGTGCTACTATACCTTCATTAATCCTTTCATAGCTGGCATTTGATAAATGAGGGGGTTTTTATGATGATGTCTGCATTCAGACTTCACATTCTTAGTCATATTCTCTGGCACGTTGAATCTCCTTTAGAAATACGTTTAGAGTTCATGTATCCGTAGATTTCTGAACAACTTGCACGTTAATTTCTGTTAAGTTGTCTGTTTTGGTGATCGGTTCTACTGTATCCGACAGAGTGTCATATTATCGATAATATGAGGTATGTATATATACATACCTCATATTCTGCAACGTCTTATCACTGCACTATTCTCATAATGTACTGGTAATAAAGACGACATGCTGTTACACAGAGTTGTGTAAGACAGGAAATCATATGTTTTGAGAGAAACATAATCGTCTTTAAACATAGGTTGAAAATGCCAGTGAAATAATTTCCTATAATTAAATAAGGCCAAAATGTTGATACGGCATATAATTACACATCTGAAGCATTTCAGATTCATATAAAAGCGATGGATTTTTAAGTAGATGTGTTGAAATGTTCGTTTATGTTATATTGTAGATATTCGAATGATGAATATCATCATCAAATTTGCAGACATTTTAGGTAAGTGTTGGGTTTCATGATTAATATTGTGTGACATGTAATTCTAACATTTCTGTGAAATCATAATAGTTTTCAGGTAAGTAGCACAAGGTCAATATCTAATACGACCTTCCTTATGAGAATAATTCAGACACCATGTGTATCGAATGTAACTGTTTGGAAATTCATAAACTGATATTATATTGCCTTGCATAAATAGAGATAATAATACGTAACGTAATACGATAATTATTCAGAACAATAATTCTTGAAAGCACTTACACTTTTACTTGATGATTTTAGCAAGGAGTCCAGTGCATGAAACCAGTCTCTCTCTCTCTCTCTCTCTCTCTCTCTCTCTCTCTCTCTCTCTCTCTCTCTCT
>NC_068981.1:140552019-140553050 GCF_001194135.2 Octopus bimaculoides | reverse complement strand
TATGTGTGGGTGTGTGTGTGTGGGTGTGTATGTGTGTGTGACAACCGATGCTGGTGTGTTTACGTCCCTGTAACTTAGCGGTTCAACAAAAAAATGCGATAGAATAAGTACTAGGCTTACAAAGAATAAGTGCTGGGATTGATTTGCTCGACTAAAGGCGGTGCTCCAGCAAGGCCGCAGTCAAATGACTGAAACAAGTAAAAGAGTAAAAGAGGAAAAAATTGTGTGTGTATATATATATATGGGTGGATGGATGGATGGATGGATGGATGGATGGATGGATGTACGTATGAATGTGTGTGTGTATGTATGTATATGACTTATGAGTGCATTTCGTTGATGGAAACTGTGTGGAAGTCCATCTTATAGGTAAAGATGCATAAGTCCATTTATAGGTAAACATGCATAAATTTCTTACAGATCATAGCGCTAATGAAATGGATACTCACCTAGACATCAGTATGTCGCACTATCCAGCGTTGCAGGTCAGCAGTGGTTGTGTGATTAAGGCGTTAATATTCTTGCGAGCAAGGTACTGCTTTCCCATTAACCAGTTTATTCAAAAGAACATATATACCATTTCAATATTGCGCAGTACTCCCTCTTTCAACCAAGCTGTCATGTAATATATGTGAAATTTCCGTAAATTGTAAGAGAGTTGATAAGGTGCCTGAGACATAAACGACTAAAATCATTTACCGAAAGCTTGGTACATGTTAACAAATCAACTTACTCGCACTTGAAAGCTGTTTATTAATATTATTATTGTTAGATTAAGGTGGCGAGGAGGCAGAATCATTACAACGTAGAGCAAAATGCATTGCGGCAGTTCGTCTGTTTTTATGTTCTGAGTTCAAATTTCATCCACTCGGTGTCGATGAAATAAGTACCAGTTGAAAACTGAGACCAATGTAATCGACTTTCCCCCTTCTCCAAATTGCAGGTCATATATTCATTGTAGAAATGGCTATTATTATAATAAATTTTATTATTATGTATATATATATAATTTCATATATATGTCTATATAT
>NC_068981.1:140544929-140549976 GCF_001194135.2 Octopus bimaculoides | reverse complement strand
AATTCTATAATGTTATGATCTGAGAGAGATGTGGGCGTTATTTTCACATTATGGATTAGGCTCACATTGTTTGTGATGCAGAGATCTAAAATATTGCTTCCTCTGGTTGGTTGGAGTATCACTTGTTCCATGAACAGCATGTGGGATAGTTCTAACAAAGACTTTGCCTGGCTTTGTTCATGCAGTGACATCCCAGAGAGGATGTGACCTTCAGGCCATTTAACATTTGGGAGGTTAAAGTCGCCTAGGAAAAGTATATTGATGTGTTGGTCCAGATTTGTCAAGACCTCTTCTATGCGTCTGAGGCTGTCCTCAAATTTACCCTCCTGCTTTGCGGTATTTGGTGGACGGTATGTTGAGCATACAACTACATCATACTAACACACGCACATACATATTTGTATATATATGCATGTATATATATATATATATATATGTGTGTGTGTGTGTGTGTGTGTGTGTGTGTGTGTGTGTGTGTGTGTGTGTGTGTGTGTGTGTGTGTGTGTGTGTGTGTGTGTGTGTGTGTGTATGTGTCTGAATAAGCATATATATACGCACGTGATTATATGTATATATACATATATATATATACATACATATATATGTGTATGTATGTATGTATGTATGTATGCATGTATGTATGTATGTATGTATGTATATACTCACATACACGTACAAACGAATTTGTATTCATATTTCATTTAATTATGACAACAATTTTATTAAATATATTTTGTTCTTATTCCGGTAATAGTTTTCAATACTTTATATATCATGTAGCAAAACTATGTATTTATAGTTTGATATAATTGAAATTTTAATAAAATATCTGTTCGCGGGGATCTGCCATGTCGTTAAATCTAATAACTTGGTCTCTTTGAATTTCAAAATTAACGATTGATTTATTTTAAAACCTGCCTTCAATACACCGAAATAGTACGTAAGAATTACTTTTCAAAATAGAATATTAGGCCATACTTTTTTTCATTTGTTGAATTATGTAATGAATATCAAATTGGAGTGTATGTTAGATTTGTACAAAGAATGCATAGATTTTAACAGTTTTGATTTTTAAATAATTTTAAAATCATATATAGCAATATAAATGATTTGTTCCTGTATTTAGCAAACAATAAAACATCAGAAACATTTCATTTGATGGAAGTAACCTCAGTCCTCTATGACATGTGAAGGTATATTGGCTGTAGCACTCGATAATTTTTTTTTTTTTTTTAATATTTGTGTTTCAAATATTGACCCATGTCTTTCTCTTCTAACTTTTTTGCACAGATTCCATTTATTTGTGTTTGCTTACAATAATGGCAGGTATATTAACACGCCTTCAAATTATATGCAGTGTTTACAGCGAGAAATATGCAGTTATGAAAGTTTAATTACCATTCCTCTTTTCATGAATATTTATTCTCATGGCTTGCTGAATTAAAATTTGATATTACTTTTAACATGCCATGAGATTCACATAAGTGTTATCACTGTATAAAAAGTAACATGACATTGAGCATGCAAATAGAGAAGTGAATAACATGAATGTTAATGAACGAAAATTATGATTGATTAGGTTCAGTGAGCTGTATGTATCCGATTGTTGCTTTTTTTCCCAAAGAAATTATTCAATTATTTCACAATTTATGTGTCAAAAGAAACAATTGAATCGGATTTATTTTGCTTATATGAATTGTAGCATTAACTCAATTTACACAAAAAATATTATAGGGGTAAACAGAAGCAACAATTATTTATAGAAAATACTATCAGCACTAACAAATGTGTATTCTTCAATTAAGTATTTATTTAAATTAGCGTTGCTAGTCTTTATACAGCAGTATGGTGTACAAGACTAAAATTACTTTTCCTTTCGGGAACTATATAAATAGTATGCGGTAGAAATTGATACATTGATTACCAAGTTGAAGATTTTAGTAGTTTCTTCGGAAATGCGTGAATATAGTAGACACAATCCATACGAAATTCAATCTGCAAATATCTATTTTTGTCATTCCGCTGAGGTCGAGTTTGCCTTTTATCCTTTCGGGGTCGATTAAATAAATACGAGTTACGCACTGGAGGTCGATGTAATCGACTTAATCCCTTTGTCTGTCCTTGTTTTTCCCCCCTCTACGTTTAGCCCCCTACGGCCAATAACGAAATAAATATCTATTTCCGTCTTAAGACATGTAAAATATATATGTAATATATGAATGTAAGCCACGCTTAAAGAGCTTTACCTATTCTAAACATTAGGTACTAATTACACCACTGCTTGTTATAAATATTATTATATGTAATCAGGATTGTAGTTTGATTTCAAAGTTTGGCACAGGGCCAGCAATTCTGCAGGAGGAAGTAAGTCGATTACATCGACTCCAGTACTCAACTAGTACTTATTTTATCGACTCCGAAGGATGAAAGGCAAAGCCAACCTCGGTGATGTTTGAACTTAGAACGTAAAGGCGGGTGAAAGGCTGCCAAGCACTTTACCCAGTATGCTAGCTACCCTGCCAGGTCGCTGCGTTATCAGGATTGTAATTTGCAAATTAATCCAAGGTAAGAAAAAGGAACTGAGATTTCCTTCATTGGGTTAATGGCTAGTGAACACTCCGATTGACATTACGAACTATTATGAACATGTTGTAAGTTATGTTGCAACGAACTCCTTGTATCATTCCTTATATAGGACAGTCAAGTTTTAGTAGAAATCCTTCTGGAGGACATGCGAATGTCTTGCCTTAACATAAAAAAAAATACTGACCTTCCAACTCTTTGATCTTACGTTTTCTGATTTATTGCTACTTTATCAATTGCCTTATGCAGGGCATCTTATGAACTACAACTTCAAGTGAAATATTACATTCATAGCAAAGTTCACTTTTGTGAGATTTTATCTATTCAAACATAATTTATTGTTATCGTTAATTCAAAAAAATAAAAATTCCCAATCCTTAGCAATGAAAACTTTGTATGGAAGACAAGATTTGCTGTGGAAGACAAAATGTGCTATGTATTTACTAAACGAGAATCACAATTTGACAATACATTAGTTGTTATAAGCGCATGTAATAGACGATTTTATGATGTTCTATAATATTCTTAGACTGCTGTAATGAGCAATTACATCACTTCCATTGCGATAATATTTTCAATAGTAAGACATCATTGCAGACATATTACACTTGTAATGAGCAATTTCAGTATTCCTTACATTGTTTTCAATATAAGCATATATTTGCAGTAATATGGATTCGAAGAATACCATGTTTCTCACAAATGGTAACACGTGCATGTCCTGTTATTTATGAAGGAAATAATAAGTGGGAAGGAAACAATTATTATTTTGTAGGCAATATACTTACGTAACTAGTAGCCACATAAACTGAAAACAAAATAGCCGTTATTTCTAAGAAGCCCTTGTAATATTTTCTGTAATGAACAAAGAAGGACGATAAACAGCCGTTCACAACATTTGCATCATAATAGCAAATAAGTAGCGAGAATAGGAACTTATAACGAATTGAAAGCTTTCTGTATTTACAATTTGTCTATAGAGTGTCTTTAGAAATCTACTATGTAGCACTGGATAAGTGGAGGTGCAATGGCCCAGTGGTTAGGGCAGCGGACTCGCGTTCGTAGGATCGCGGTTTCGATTCCCAGACCGGGCGTTGTGAGTGTTTATTGAGCGAAAGCGCCTAAAGTTCCATGAGGCTCCGGCAGGGGATGGCGGCGAACCCTGCTGTACTCTTTCACCACAACATTCGCTCATTCTTTCTTCCTGTTTCTGTTGTACCTGTATTTCAAAGGGCCAGCCTTGTCACACTGTGTCACGCTGAATATTCCCGAGAACTACGTTAAGGGTACACGTGTCTGTGGAGTGCTCAGCCACTTGCACGTTAATTTCACGAGCAGGCTGTTCCGTTGATCGGATCAACTAGAACCCTCGTCGTCGTAACCGGCGGAGTGCCAACAACAGCACTGGATAAATTTACAAATTTGCGTATTATCTGAAATATTTAATCACATACTGAAACATACGGTATCATTTCCTAATGAAATATATGTAGTTGTTTTAATGTAAATTATGTACTGTATCATCCCCCACAAAATGCGGTCTTTTCAATTGCATGAACTAAATAAAAGTCGGAGGGAGACAGGATAAATTGCATCAACTTGCTATCAATGAATGTAGTAATTTTACCTTGTCCTTATTCTTAGTGGAAGATTTCAAAAGTGCAGTTCGATTTTAGCAGTTATTCTTTCAAATCTATAATGGAAGTGACAAAGGCGCATATTCAGCATATATTCATTTATGAGTTCGCTAAAAGCAACAACGCAACGGAAAGTGCGAAGAGTATTAAGGCAGTATATGGGGATCGGACAATAAGCTCTTATTTTATCATGTCCATTACAGCCTAATTATACCAACATGCAATGACAGTTTTATGGGGTTGTAACGAGCTGTGCCGATACATTGCTGGATAAATATAGTAATAATGATAATAATCCATGGATGGAATTTATAAACATTTTAATCCATCGCTATGCGCGTTTCCACTACATATATATGTATGTATAACTGTATACGTATATAAGTATAAGTATCTATATGCACGTATGTATTGTGAGTGTGTGAGTGTGTGTTTATGTGTGTGTGTATAAATACATGCGTGTGAACACGTAAATATGTCTCCATAATCGACAAAGAATTTATTTCATCCTCTATTTTAAAGCTTGTTATTATACATGTTATCTCGAAATTAAGGATATAGAACGTGCTTTGTGTTGTTTTTTTCATGGGAGACAATTATGCGAGACAATTGAAAAATCATATGTATTTTCTTTACGTACTGACCAAGAATACTATACTGTATCGATACTTCAAAATTAATGCGGTATGCTCGACGATCTCTAACCGAGAATCAGAAGCGAGATATTTTGTTTTGGGCTATAATAATCCTATCGATCTGTGTTGCTCATATAATTATTTATACAGGAAATGAGAGAGAGAGAGAGATACAGATATAACACACACACA
>NC_068981.1:140543491-140544438 GCF_001194135.2 Octopus bimaculoides | reverse complement strand
TATATATATATATATATATATATTATGCCTGTTCGTTCACCTGTTATACATCAGCTGGTTAGCGAGAGGTAGAGGTGCAATGAGTGAGAGGTGGAGTAAAAGTGAGCACGGAAGGGAGAAGTGAAGAAACTAGTACACTTCGGCAAATGCTTCACTTGGTCAGCTGAAATGAGAGGCGGTGAACGAGAGAAAAAAGACGGCGAGAGAAGAGAAGGAAAGAGAAATGTTAATGACGTGCTGTAGTATGGGAGGGGAAGTAGAGAGAAAGAGATAAATTTAGGATACTGATGATGGCGAGGTTAAAAAATTGCAGATACAGAGGGGAAGCAGCTACATTAAAAGACAGAGATTGACAGATAAAATTTAGATATAAGCAAACAGCTGAAATGAGATGAAATGAGCCTTGTCTCTGGAAGTAATAGTGATGATGGTGGTGCTAGTTTTGGTGTGTTGATAGTGAAAAGTATGTTATTTTTTTTATTGAGCTAAATCCATATTATTCTTCCCTCTGTTCGTACACACTTTATGCCTTAGTTTGTCAGAGAGGAGGAGGTGGAGTGAGGGAGGAGTAGAGGGAATGAGAGAGTGAACAAGGGAGGAGATAGCCAGCCGATGCATTATGCTGTTAATGGAAGTGAGAGATGAAGAGAAAGAGAGTGAGAGACAGAGAGAGAGAGAGAGAAAAAAGAAAAATATAAAGTTCTTAGCAAGGTGGCGAGCTCGCAGAATCGTTAGCACAGCGGACGAAATGCTTCGCAGTATTTCGTCTGCCTCAACGTTCTGAGTTCAAATTCCACCGAGGTCGACTTGCATTTCATCTCTTCCGGGTTGATAAGTTAAGTACCAGCTGCATACTGGGGTCGATCGGATCGATTGGCCTCTCCATAAATTTCAGGTCTTGTGCTTATATTAAAAAGAAATATAAAGTGCTTAGCAAAGGGAAATAA
>NC_068981.1:140542517-140543080 GCF_001194135.2 Octopus bimaculoides | reverse complement strand
ATATATAATTCGTTTATTAATGTACTTATAAGGTCATACCGTTTACACATTTTCAGTTTTCAAGGAACTGTTATAAGTATAATAGATATTGAACTTAGAATCAGGTATTATAATATATTTTAATTTGCTCCTCAATCTTATAATAATTCTACTTGTCATTACGTTACTTAGCTCGTTGATAACGCTGACAAGGCGAAAGAAAAGAGAGAGAGAAAAAAGAATGAGAGAGAAGCGTCTAAGATGTGTGGTAGAGGGGACGTAGTTGGAATGCTTTCAGGTGATTAGTTGCAGGGAAAGAGAGCACAATAAAAAGAAAAAGGAGAGAGAAACAGAGGATAAGGTGAAGAGTGAGGCAGAAAGTTAAAGAAAGATCAATGGAGAGAGACAAAAAGAGGGAGAGAGAAGCGTCCATTACTTGAAGTAGGAGAAACGTAATATTGATTAAGTGGCTAAAAGTGTTAAATTTAGTGTTATTGGCGGAGGAGTGACATTCTGATGGTGGAATTAAAGAAAGTCAGAGAGAGAGAGAGAGAGAGAGAGAGAGAGAGAGAGAGAGAGAGAGA
>NC_068981.1:140541347-140542507 GCF_001194135.2 Octopus bimaculoides | reverse complement strand
CGGTGAGATGATGGTAGTGGTGGTGGTGGCCGCGTTGGCGATGGTAAGTGCATAGTGAAAAGTAAATTTTTTATTGAACAAAGTTTTTTTTTATATCACCTATCAACGCGTGCGCATCCCAAACTTGCCATTCACTTGCCATTCGCATGTCATATGCAACGACACCCAATAAATCAGAAACACACACATTTCTTAAAGTAGAGCTCTTCTTGCCTGAACGTGTATTCAGCCACGGTCAGCTATATGTTGCATTCTCGAGGGCTGGCAAAATATCTCATGTGAGAGTCAAAGTCATCAACACAGACAAATAAGGGGAAAGAAGCGGAAGATCTTACACGAAGAACAGAATCTGCAAAGAAACATATATGTGATGCTTGCTACTACCGAATACGAACAACATTCTAACTAAATATACAAATATACATTTTCACCTGTTGTAGATAAATAGCAAGTTTCTGTTGGCTAAATAAGCGTTTGGTATTCGTGGAAGTGATTGCTGGCTGTGCGGGTCATCTACTACCTACATGCATACAGAAAATTAGGTCTGCAAATGGTTGAATATGCATGTCATGCATATCATAATTCATGGTATATATCTATCTATCTATCTATCTATCTATCTATCTATCTATCTATCTATCTATCTATCTATCTACCCATCAAACTATATTTATATATATATATTATATTTGTGTATAAAAATTATACACGATAGGAAAAGCCATTAAGTGGTTTTCAAACACGCTAAAAATGGGAGTTAAATCCCAAACTACGTAAATATCATTCCTACTTTAGCACATTCAATGTAGGTGGGCAGGACAATTTGAGAGAATTCAAAAATTATTAAATATTCCCGTACTTCGAAGTTTCGAACTTAACGATTAAATAGACTAATCAATTAATTAATCAATCATTACATTAAACCATCTATGGCTCATCAGCGAGAATTGGTATGGACATATAATTATAAGAACTCGAATACATACGGTATCATACAGGACATATTACATATTGAGTTTACATCTTTATATATCGAGGAATTCAATTCAAATGTCCCACAAACAACTCACCAAAAGCCGGAATAAAACAGCAGTGAAATGTATATATGTATCTATATATATACATATATACATACATACATACATACATACATATATATA
>NC_068981.1:140538572-140541290 GCF_001194135.2 Octopus bimaculoides | reverse complement strand
TATATATATATATATATGAAATAAAGCTTAAGTAAAAAGCTTTATCAACAGCATGAAATTCACGGTCGAATCAGTTCTCTTTTTTATGTCATGAAGCATGGGATGCATTACATATGAATGAAGTATTCGACTAGTATATATTCATTAGTTTCTTGAAATATCGACCGTTTGTACAGTATATTGTTGCCTGTAACATATTCATAACGAACAATATGTTGGAATACTTGCATCCCTTTCGTTTGTAATGCGTATATCAAAGGAAATTGATGATATAGATGCATATCCCCGTGGCTGTTAACTATGAAAGCTTTCTAACGATATTTGACAACGGGAATTATATTCTCTTCTTTGAAATGTCGTATACTTGAGTGGGAATTGTGAATATTTCTCTTTCTTCCAAATTTTAATTAAATATTGCATGGCGTCTAAACAAATATAATTATTATTAAGAACACAACCCTTCACAATTTTATGAATTATTAACAAACAAAAAATTAAGTTGAACCAATTATTTAGTGTTGATAAATTATGATTAGGATTGACTTCATTTCACGATGAAAACGAAACCGCCTTAACTACTTTGAATAAAGCTTGCTATCACAAACGATTGCCAAACAACTCTATAGCATAATCAAACTATTAAGATGGATATAATTAAGAAATATGCAATATATCATTAGCTAAATAGACTTGTTGAATGAATGATACACTTTGGCAATATATTTACATTAGGAAATAACCGCAAGATTTCAGTGGCTCTCGCAGCTACAAAATTCGAAACGCGGTACAATTAGCAGCTACACTTCTTCCAAAACTCTGCTCGATACATGCAGACACTCTATTTATTCATCTCTGGTAACTCAAAGAACACTGTGTGCACTCTATACTCCAATGTTGGATGCAGGAAAACTCAGCACTATACGAGGCTGACGTGTGTCATTGTCATTGATGCATTGGAGAAGCAATGAAATGCAAGTGAGAAATTCTCAGAGGGAAATTGAAGTGCTGACAGACTACTGGGATAATGTCTACTACATCTATGCAAATAAACTCACCGGGACTGATCTTTCGAATATAGGATTACTCTTTACTGTGGGGAGCCTGTTTCACATATTCCTATAGATTAATGCCATCAATATTCCTACTCATCTTCTCATCTCGAAAAGTTCTCTACCTCGATTCTTTTAGTTATTCATATCTTCTCTCAGCTTTTGTCCCATGCTGCACTATCTCTTAATTATTTCCACATAATTACATTCCACGGCCTCATATTAGACACCGCTTACCTCATAAATACTCCCCTGAGGACAAATGACGTATTTTGCTCAAAAACACAACGCATTCCCCGGTCCAGGAATCCAAACCAGAATCTTGCGATCATATCAACACTCTAGCCACTAAGCCACGACCCTCCGCCAATTCCTACTATTACTGTTTTCAACTTGTTTAAGTTCTTTAAGTTATTTATTATTTACATACTTAGTTTTCTTAATGCTATCGTCGTCTGTCTCGTTATAGCATAAATATCGTGACTAGTGGCTATACGAACTTCGTTTGTCTAGATGAAAGGTCATATGCTGTACTATATCTGCACTCTGGGCAATTGCCCCAATTTAAGATCCTTACTATTAATGGATATCAGCACATCACCAAAGCAAACTTACATCTCCATGCGTAACAACACTAATCAAATCCCGACTGAAACCTCGCACCATCAATCAACTATAGAATTAAATTATATATAATCTGCTGTCGAAAATATTTATACTTTTTCGGATTCCAGACTAATACCGAATGTTTGTATATTTATATAGAATGGTCTTTGTATGCGGTAGTAGCAATCATCACATAATTTTTTACAAATGAAAATAGATATTTTCGTAAGAAAATTTTAAAATATAAACGGTGGGTAAAAAAAATATCTTCATTACGGAATGCGTCTCTATGTTGGAAATATCATGCGAAAAACGTTTAAATCATTAAAATATTATAATGCCGTTATATTTCGAAAAATGACATGCTTTATAATTAAATGTGCGAAAGGAGTCCTATCCCTGTGTAATCATTCTCATGATGCAAATAGGGACAGCAAGTTATTTTGTATTGAATAAATCCTAAATGGAGTTGAAATCCCAACAAAGCAGCGAAATACTGCCCATGCTAACACAAACAGCTGTTGACAATTGATTATGTGAAGAGGAAAGAATAAAATTAATTATTTGTTAGGAGAGGGAATAAATCCGTACGTTTAAAGAATTTGCTGCATATGCTAGAATGATAATAGAGCACTAGAAAGAAATCAACCGGTTTAGGCACAGATTCTGGAAGCCCTTAGCGATATGTATATAAAACCTCAAGTGAAAGGAAACATACAAACACCTACGTAAGTACATCTATCTATCTATCTATCTATCTATCTATCTATCTATCTATCTATCTATCTATCTATCTATCTATCTTCACTTCCAAAAGGACTGCAATTCTGCCGCGAAACAACAGCAACAACAACAACAACAGCCACGGGAAAACCAAAAACCCAAAACACCAGCATTATTACCCACACCACCGTATGCACAATTGATCAAGCAGCTATATGCGAAAACGAAAGAACGGCAACAACGAACAAACCAACCCAACCAAACAACACCACCACCTGAGTCAAAAACAGAAACAACACCACCACCAACAACTAAAGACAGACCAACACGAACACCAAGA
>NC_068981.1:140530039-140533118 GCF_001194135.2 Octopus bimaculoides | reverse complement strand
TGTGTGTGTGTGTGTGTGTGTGTGTGTGTATGTGTGTGTGTGAAGGAGGACTCCGCCGGTTACGACGATGAGGGTCTCAGCTGATACGATCAACAGAACAGCTTGCCCAATTAAATTAACGAGCAAGAGGCTGATCTCTCAACAGACACATGCACACTTAATGTAGTTCTCAGGGAGATTCAGCGTGACATAGAGTGTTACAAGGCTGGCCCTTTGAAATACAGGTACTACTCATTCTTGGCAGCTGCGTGAACTGGAGCAACGTGAAATAAAGTGTCTTGCTGAAGCACACAACGCGTCGCCTGGAATTAAACTCACGATATTACGATCGGGAACCGAATGCTCTAAACACTAAGTCGCGCACCTTCACACGCACAAACATATATTATATGTATATAACTGTCCGTCTGACAGTGGCTACGAATATTACTTGTCAGTACAACTACTGCGTTGATCTCTTAGATTGATTTTAGAACTAGCGTTATTTCTTATTATACACACACACACACACACACACACACACACACACACACACACACACACACACATATATATATATATATATATATATACATACATATGTATATGTATATATTTATGTTTATATTTACATTTATATTTAAATGTAGATATCTTTAATATAATCAATCTGGAAGCAGACCTATTTTTATTTTTAAAGGTGTAAATATGGTTAGAAATATGTTGATAAAGGCTTGTGTAGCACCAATATAAACGTAATTTATAACTTCAGAATGTACAGCTCATCTGTAAACAACATTTTTTCGTTTGCAATAATTCTTAAATAAACATCTACTTTTAGCCCTGTAGTTACAAAACGTATTATCTGTATCTGACAAATTATTATTCTGTTTCTCATCCTTACAAATTAGATATTACAGTTTGTAGAGCTTCCCTTTCACATTAGATATCTAACGTTCACTCTCTTTTCTTACGTTTATTCGCTCGGTACTAACACAATGGCGTTTACGACCGTTACAATTTTTATAAAAATAATACAATTTCCTCTCGTTACTCGCGGATATAATCTGGTATAAATTATTAGCTACAGGATGATTTCTTTATTGCTCACAGAGGGCCAACCATAGATGGGGACAATACAAATACACAGTGGGGTCGGGAATGATTATTATATTAAAATGGTTTTATAAATATTTATGACATAAAACGAATGAAAACACAAAACAAAGTAGATACAGAATGACCAATTCTAAAGAACCTAGGGTTAATAATATCCATTTCTTTTCGAGGCACAAGGTCCGAAACTTTTAGGGAGATGGTCAGTCGATTAGATCGACCCCAGTAAGCTACTGGTACTTATTTCAATGACCCCGATAGAATGAAACACAAAGTTGACCTTTGCGGAATTTGAATTCAGAACGTAAAGACAGACGAAATACCGCTAAGTATTTCTCCCGGCGTGCTAATGTTTGTGCCAGCTCGCTGCCTTCCCAAGGTTAATAATATCATAGTATCTATTTTCTTTTGTAAATTGTCTGGAAAATAGTTTGTATAACGCACCGACTGAATTACCCTTAATCTGCTTAGCTAATGGAATAATAAGCCAAACAGTTTTGTTCCCATTAGAAGAAACCTTATAACCTCCATATTTATGACCATTATTGGATATATAAGATGTTTGCTTTCTAATCTTTTTACCCCTGCTGTTGATAGTGCTAGAAAGATAAGAAGAACGAAGAAGTACATTGTTTCCCATAATTCTCATATTTTGCGTTTGATATTGATTTTTAATATTCGTGTTTTTAAATATTTTTCGATTAATTCCTATTCCTATTTCCTGTTATTATTTTCCAATCCAAGTTAGTATGGGAACTAACTAGGTCGTTAGAAGTGCCAATATTATTAGGACAATATACCAATTTCCGTTTATATCTAGCTTTGCTAAGTGCTACATTATATTAGTCGACATTTTTATCGAAACCTCTTTATTAGATGATAAATTTGAAATTCTTTTGTAAATATTATTAACTAAAACAATTTTCACAGAACCAGGATGGTTGCTTTCAAAGTTAATATACCTAAGACTAGAGTTTGGCTTATGGTATGGTTGATTTTGACCGGTAAAAGATTATGATTAACATCAAGGAATTTCACCGATTCATTCTCATTTTCAATCCTTATCGAAAGTCCAAAACTCTCTAAAAAATAAAACACCTATGAAGTTTTTTCTTACATAGCTCCGTCTTTCTATTAGATATGTTCCTAACGCTAAAAAGTGAATCATCCCTATAAAGGCCTCCCTCCAGGTCAGGAAAGTCCCGTCCTAGGATAGAATATAAATCCCAATCAAATCCGCCGATCCCTTTGCTATATTAAATCCGTCTATGCTATTAATCTTAGTCCGATACTTATTCTAGAACTCTAGGTTTGTTCCTCTAGAGGCTAAAGTAATCTTTATTTCATCCATGTTGATATTAGAGTTATTTTTTGCAAATATGAGGACTTTATTTAAGACAATTTGCTTAATTGAAGAGAAATAGCTATCAATATCTATTTGTATGATTCTACACCTACTATTGAATTTAATCTTATTAAACCAATCAATTACATCATAGGTATTAGATCAGAGTTGCAATCTTATCTTTTCTTTAATAACAGGAATATACTTATCTAAAACCGTTTTACTTAGTTTATCCAAGTCAGATATACCTGGGCAAATCAATCTAACTTTAGGGTTACTATAAAAAGTCTCCTTATGATCCTTTAAAATCAATTTCGGCTTTTTAGGAGCAAAAGGTTTAATTTTATCATCCAATTTGTAATTTCCCATAATTTGTTTAGAAATTAAGCTTGTAGTTCTTAACATACACCTTTTAGTAATTTCTTTATTCAAAAGCTCATTGTAGTTGTTTATTTCAAGATTGTACAAGTTTCCAGTCTTATCCGAGGGAACAATTCTCCGCTTTTATTTCTAAGTTCTGATACGATGCATTTCAGTTTCTTCAAGTGCCCATTAGCTCTAATGGAATACTTTATAAATTTTGCGTCTCAAATAATCTTATATATATATATATATATATATATATATATATATATATAT
>NC_068981.1:140519210-140521710 GCF_001194135.2 Octopus bimaculoides | reverse complement strand
TCCCCCACAACTTCTGCTCGTGATCACAGATGCACATATCGTCAGCTTCGAAGCGACAGGTTCACACAGTAACATCTCTTATCCTTCATTCGCCTTAGGACTCTTGGTATGTCTCGGCATGCCCTGATGCAGTACCAGGCATGCCCTGATGCAGTACCAGGCATGCCCTGATGCAGTACCAGGTATGCTCTGATGCAGTACCAGGCAGTGGCTCTCATGGTTTCTGATCTTAATTGATTGGAAGTGTTATCATGTACGTTGTTTTGTCTTGGTATAAAATATGGGCTACAGCAAATATTCTGCTTAATACCACAGATTTGCTTGTCAGTTGTTTGACCTTAACCAGCTGAGCATGTCCCTTGGTGGCTGACGATATGTGTATCTCTGATCATGTGCAGAAGTAGTGGGGGAGCATCATAGCCATGTGTTAAGAGGAGTTCTTTGGGGTTTGAATAATTCACCTTTGAAAACATGAGTGTTTTGCTCAACATCTTTAAACAAACCTTATTCAGGGACCTTTTGAGCGGAATGGGCTACTCGACTTGAAAAAAATTCTAACTGGGCCCCACCTGCGAGGTCATGTGCTGTTTATCTTGATATGAGATCACCATGTCACGCACATATGGCTGTGATGCATGTGGCTGGTGTACCTTTATCAGACGGGTAGTCATGATGGGTATATTGGGCTTTGTATATTTTACCCCAGTGTCACTTTGATGGCATGCACTGCTCTATCACTCAATAATAATAATAATAATAATATCAGATTTATATTTGAAATATTTTCACCGCTAGCAAGATTACGAAGAGAAAAGCAAGAACAGATAAAATTATTTCCTGCAGCATGTCTGACTGTATTCCATCTGCGGACGTGATGAGAACCACGACATATCGTACATGCTGATTATAAACAAACATAATTATATCTTATATAAGAGTAAACTTGCCAATAACAACAATTCTAGAATTTCAGACGCATTTTTGCTGGCCATTTAATCTTCAAGAATTTAACTTTGAGGAGGAGACGGACAGTATAGACTGTGTTCCTCTACAATAATTACAAAAAACAAAAAAGAATTGAAATGAGCTATTCTACTAAAATATGCACTATACGTTAATTATGCATATTATCAGTGAATTTATATATATGAAGTTGTAAAGAAATGTATAATTTTACTATTTTAGCAAATATTCTAACAATATCATGTCATCTATTTTATATCATGCAACTGTAATGATGCTAACCAACATTTTGTTTAAATTCTAAAATTCAGCCTGTTTAAATGAGCGAGTGATAACAAAAGTGAAACCTACCTGGGTTTAACGTACTAGCTCGTTTGATTTCGTTACAGAGTGTAAATCCGTAACAGCAAGTCAGAGATCATTACATGAGAGATATTATGCGCGTATATATCACCTGGATCGCCTGGATCGGAAAGGGTCTCTAGTGCCGAGTCAGCTCCGCTGGCCACAACATTCGTTCCATCCCCCCTGCTCTCACCATTCTCCTCCTCGTTGTTCTGAACATCTTTCTCAAATCATATGCCCACCTCACTGGATGTCTTCCTAGTGGTCTCTTCCGATCGCACGAGTAGCACTCGAAAGCTGCAAGATTGCTTTTGAATCTTGCAACATGACCGGTCTATCATCGCTTTGCGTGGTGGTATTCTGAGACGACGTTCTTCACTCCAGTTCTGTCCCTTATCTCTTCGTTCTGGATGTGATCTCTTAGCGAGATTCCTAACATCAACATTTTCATGGTACTCAGCGCCGTTAGCAGATGCTGTTTTCTCTTTGTCAAGGAGCAAGTCAAGGCGTGTAGCATTGCAGGCAAAACTATGCTGTTGAAGAGATGGGTGCGCGTTGCTGTGTGTAGGTTTGCATACTTCACCGAGTTGAACGCGAGATCTCATTCTCCACCATTTGTCTCATGGTTAATTCTTGACCGAGATACACATGGCTGCTCGCCGCTTCTATTTCATTGCCTCCGACTGATAGGTGACCTATCGATACGCTCTCAGACCGTGTATGCTTGGTTTTCGTACGCTTGATCTTCAGGCCGATCGCCAAACCCATGAAATGCGGAAGAACAACAAATATACCACTAATACCCTCACCTGTGAATGTTCTGGTGGAGAAGGGTGTCAAGCAAGGAGACACCATCTTTCCAAATCTTTTCACGGTGTCTCTTGAGATTATCATGCGAGTCTTGCACTGGTACGGAGAAATAGTGATAAGCGGAGAACTGCTCACCCATCCAATATTCGCTGATGAACTAGCGCTGATAGCGCCAATACTTACGCATATATATATATATATATATACAAAATGGCTGATAGTTAGCAAGGTGAGACACACATAAGAAAGAAGGAAACAAAGGACCACTGATGAGGTCACAGAAGTGTGACGAAAGAACTCTGGCCGAAATAAGATTAAGATTAAGATTAATGTAATATAAAGCTGAAAAAAAAAATAAATAAAATTTAAAAAAAAAAAATTA
>NC_068981.1:140505941-140518970 GCF_001194135.2 Octopus bimaculoides | reverse complement strand
ATATATATATATATATATATATATATACATACATACATACATTAGTATATATATATATATATGTATGTATATACGTATATATATATATATATGTGTATATGTATGTATGTATATATGTATATATGCATGTACATTTATGTGTGTGTGTGTATGTATAAGTATATATGTATGTATCTGTGTGTGCGTCACGGATTCTGCTCTAAAAATAGCCAAAGATTGATTTTGACGTTAGTGGACAAGGAATTGAAGAAGTATGTCATATTACTATTCACCCTTTCAGTAGTGCCGAACAGCTGTTTACAAACTAGGCTCTACTTTTCAACCTATTCAGCATGTTCATAGCACATTCTTGACTTCTTTATTCTATCCTATCTGTTCTATTTTTGACCATATCGCCTTATAAGCTTGCTTCTACCATTCCTAGTATTCATCACCTCCATAATATGTTCTTCTATTTTTATTATTGATAAAGTAAACCTAGGTACGTACTCAAATGCTACTTCAACTTATTTGTTTATTGTAGAAATTTATAATGCTTACTATTAATAAAATTATTTATAAGTTGATAGTTTGGGTTCCTACATATATTAGTCTATTTGATCTAGAGTATAGAAACCTGCTTTCTAGGTATCATATAAAGGTGTTTATTTTTAACTGAGATTATTTACATTTATAGAAAGTAAGAAATATTCTTAGGTATTATCAAGTGTTATCCCCACAGCGCTTATTTAATCATATCTCTCTTAGTTTAATCAATGTATACATAGCCTTATGAATACAACAGTAACCTCTTTCTCTTTTGTTGTTGATTAATTTCTGTTTTGATGCAAGAATTTGGTAGATTTCTTCGATTCAAAGTTCACATCGTTTATTCCTAATGCCCAGCCAATTATTTCTCACTTAAGATTATAGTCCTTGATTTTATCTTTAATCGTCCAAATTAATTTACTTAAGTATTAAGATGGGAAAGGAAAATAATAACAAAGTGGATAAATATATGAGTAAAGACACCTAACATGGAAAATATATATAACGAGGGTAACTCTGGAGATATAGAATACAAGTGCAACATTATTAGTAAAGAAACAGAGAACGATCCTAAAGATAAAGCTTGTGATTGTGCCAAAGGAAAACAATGGCCATTAGATTTTTTCTGTAGGGAAAAATGGGTAATCTATAAATGTCAGGTAATTAATTTGCTTTGCTTAATTTCTCTAAGTCTGACTTGAATGGGTATATTAGTCTAACGTTATGGTCACTGTTAAAATTAGGCTTATGTTCTTTTAAGTTTATTTTAAGTCTTCTATGTTCGGATGGTTTTGTCTTGCCTTTTATTTTATAGTTTTTGGTTATTTCGTTTCTAAATAATTTGTGATAATGAATGATGTTAAGATTATCTTATCTGCATCAACAAAAGTTTCATCTTTTCTCCTAAGGTCCTACAAATAAAATGAACCGCAATTTCATTGCTGTGAAAGATGAGATCATACTGTCCATTCATTAATTATCATTTTGGGGCTTTTCCCTGACGAGACGAAACTAGAAGCTATGAATATTACGGCAATAAAAAAGAGTACGAAGAAACAATTGTGTATTTATGTTCACTTTGAAATATGACATCATTACAACTAATATTAACGAGAGAAACTCATATTTGCTAGCCAAACGATATGTTTGAATTATTAGATTGTGTTCGGTACAATTCATGGCAGTAAATAAGAAAGAAATATATGTAGATCTTTCTCACAGTTAGAAAATTTGTTTACAAACTTGTGGAATGCAAGTGAACAACGAAGAATATTTTGAAAGCGGTTTTTCTTTACATCTGTGAATCTGTTGTTTGGGCAGTTGATTCTTAACGAGTTATCCAGATTGAATGATTGTTGTTTTCCTTTCTGGGTGTCTATTTATTTACACTCATTTTCTTCCCCTGCAATCTAATATTTAGCAAAACTACATATCCTTGTATACTCGTTTCCAAGAGAACCACTTATTCAGCTTTGCTTAAAATATACAAAATATGTTATTATTTATTTATCATAGGTTAGTAATTTCACAACCAAACGAATACAAAAGGAAACGACTAAAATAGATTGCTATGCGATTAGAGAAATGTAAAACATTTTTACTTTGTATTTATATAGCATGAAAGACTGATAAATGTACCCTGTCATTTATGTGTGTGTGGTGGGGTGCTAGCATTTCTAATTCAATTTGAATATATGAGAAGAACAAGTTCTGAAGAACGTTGTTAAGTAGTTAACTTATTTTGAAAATATGAGTGAAAGGTTAAAACATTTAGAATTAATTTTATATTATTATTCAGTATATTTCATGTGTCGTAATTGTTAATTACCTATGACAATCCCGATAGCTCAGTATTTAAAATCAGAAAACAATATAATTTAAATTTTACAATTATATGTATCAATAAACTGGAATTTGCCTCAGTATGAATCAAACAATTGAGGTGACATTGTTAGTGCAATAACACTCAGCGCATTATTTTCAAAATTAATGTTCTGACCCACAGAATATTTTTTATGTATAACATAGTATTTCACTTGCACAGTCACATAAAATGACATCACATTCTAAATTGACTCATTAATATATATCTTATATTGTCTCTTAGAACATCCATCGGCATTGCACACACTATTTCACTTTTAATTCATATTACTCCACTTTGATTTTATACCTTTTATCTTCCATTTACAGAACAGGTGAGGTCCATAGGACTTAAATTTATAGGAAATGCGCATAAATTTTCATAGCTTGTACTTATTTCATTTCAAAGATATCAAGAAGTAAGTACCGCTATTTCAAGTATGAAATACCTTGGAAATGGAATAATAAAGTCAACGCAATCGACCATAAGAGGACTTATTATGTTAAGCGTAGACTATTGGATAAAAGAAAGCGGTCAATCTATGTTTTACCTTAGTTGCAAATGAAGTTACATATGTAAATGATTTCAGATTCCAATATACTATATTTTATCTGCTTCCTTTCGAGAAATAATTCTTATATTTAACCATTGTCTGATATAAAACATTTCCATTCCATCATGCATTAAATGATTAATCAAATCTCTCTCTTAATATATTAGAAAATGGAACGTGCAAAGGTTTAATACAGGAAACTGTGATATGAAACTCAGAATTGGGACACTACGCAGTACTTTAGATTGCCTTTATAGATACTCATTCATAGTAGTTCATATATCAATATAAATACACAAATTTTAGGATCATAATACTTTTGATATCTACTGATTGGCGTTAAGAATCAATCATATATTTACTCTGACATTTACTCTATAGTTGACAATATATGACGGTCGTGTTGGATTACTTTGGAATTTCTGATTATTCATCATACAAGCAACTATTCATTCGATTTGACTCAGAGCATATACGTTGTGCAGTCTGTGAGTTTAAAAAATTTAACTAACATTCCTTATATTTATAAGGGAGAATGGATGTTCAAATTCGTTAAGATAATGTTTTCTAATGGAAACGCATCGGGTTGAAGTTGGATTTCATTTCCATTTGTATTTGAGATACAGTACTCAAAGATATATTCTCACGAACGCTCACAAATTATAATGAAAATGAAAATAAAAGGCGTCAGATGCCGATGCCCGCCCTGCGCGCAGATAATATATTTCGCAAAATATGAGGCTTGCAATGTGTTGCTTATCCGTGCTTTTTTATTTGAACTGAATCACGCTTTGTAAGCATTTCACTAAAAGAGGATTAGAAGCGTAAGTAGATGACAGCTAAATGTAGACTTGAGTGATGTCTACGCCAAAGGCATATGAGTAAACTTTGCATATGACTAAATAAATGATTATTCAAATAATTATCATGGTTATGAAGAAGACATTGAACAAAATTAAATACTCATAGAAATCATTGCATAGAATATGTAAAGTGATTTCCACGTCTTTCAGCATTGGCAGGTGAATCAAACATATTGTACTTCGTTGTAGGACATAAATAATATGACGTCTTGCTTATCGGGAAATTTGTAAGCACGATTTTGAAGTATGTTTTTAAGTATCATACTTATAGGTATTTATACTCCGGTGAAATTAAGGAATCAACTGATAAACGAAAGCCTCGAATCCATCACTAAACACACGCACAGAAACACACATACACACACACACACACACACAGAATCACATATGTATGTATGTATGTATGTATGTATGTCTCCACACGTGTCTACGTGCATAGATATACCATGATTTATACACACGCAGACAAGGGTAGAATCAAATGATATATATATATATATATATATATATATATGGATATATGCGTATACTTATATATTATTCATGTGATTATATATATATATATATATATATATATATATATATATAGTGTACAGTAAGATCAACAAAATGTATTCCATCTGGTGAGAGATAAATAGTACATGTCTTTATGTGCAAGTAATAGATACGTGCGCTGGAGAACATGCCAAAACGATTCATAAACTGCGTGAACAAATTGTTTAGCAAAAAGTCTGCACAGTCAAATCATTTCGGTTCACCCGTCCACCAGTTTTGAAGATAGCCATACCAAAGTCCTATCATTTTGAGCCGCTTACCAAGTGAGTATTGCTGCCAAATTTGGTAAAAAATCTGTTCAGCCATATTCCAGTAACTTTGCAAACACAAAGACGAGTGATTACAACACCTTGCTTTCGCTTACGCGCGCAGGGTAAATATCAGCAAATAGTATTTGATAAAATCCTTATTGCAGAAGAATGTCTTGCTATTTTTCCCTGGATTTGGTGTAGAAGTAAAATTTTTATTTATCATTTTATGTCGGTCGTTATCGAATGGATGGTGTACATATTGACCTTCATTTCGATAATCGTATTAACTCACATGTTAATAATATTTATACATTTTTTTCTTTACCCCTGTAGAGCATTATATCTTACAAAATTTCTATTTTGCAGGCATCAAGTCAGTGGATGTAACTGGTACTTCACTGGTTGCGATGATGCGGGTTCCAGAATCAAGCTACTCGTGAAATTAATGTGCAAACGACTGCGCACTCCACAGACATACGGACACTTAACGTAGTTCTTAGGGAGATTCGGCGTGACGAAGAATGTTACAAGACCGGTCCTCATTTTTGCATGCTGAGTGGACTGCAGAAACATGAAATAAAGTGTATTGCTCAAGGACTTAACGCGCCCCCAGGAATCGAACACAAGACCTTACGATCCTGGGCCGATTACGCCAACCATTACGATACGGACCTTTGCTAATGGATGCATATCAACTAAAATCTACATAAATATAATCTAACTCACATAATCTTGGGAATGAAAGCAAATCTTCATTAGCCACTTCACACGTTCTCCCAGTAATTCTGTATACTATATCCTTTCACTGATAAATAATTTATGAAGTTATATTAAATGTACACAAAAATATAAAAAAATACACACACACATCTATATCTTCTGGAATAGAGAGAGAGAGAGAGAGAAGTAAAAAGAGAGAATGTGGAAGAATGAGGGCCATGCATGAATCTCTTGTCAAAGAATTCCCTTCACGATCGCGTGGATTGTCTTTGATGGTGATATTGTATGATGGCTGAACAATAATTTACGATTGCCACTCGAGCCCAAAGCTTTGCAAGCGAAGTTTAGAAAAGGGTAGTTTACAAAACTCTCTCATATATATATATATATGTATGTATGTGTGTATATACATACGTACATACACACACACACACACACACACACACACACACACACACACACACACACATATATATATATATATATATACATATATATATATATATATATGTATATATAATTTTTGTATGCTTTCCAAAGCTCCTCTCCGGGTATTGGCTACCAAATTGTATCATACATTCGAAATTCATTTATTACTATATATACATGGGAAGTCCGCGAAGATCCGTATAGTCATTTGTGTATTGTAGTATGTGTGACACGCGTGTATATGGTTGTACGCACATATCTGTGTGCGCGTATGGGTTTTGAGAGTGCATCACCGTAAGAGGGAAATATGTGTAGAACCATTAACGGAAAGGACAATCCAGAATAACCCATTTTGTTACCAAATATTGTATCTAGAATTATTAGTGTTGTATTTCGGTACTAATAATTCTAGATAATGTTTAGGAAAGCGCCAGCGAGAAGACACAACAAAACATGTCATGTCTTACGCCTAAAATTTTAGAAGGGAGTGATGTAAGAGTGGCACTATTTTACCTGCCTAAAATCTTTAAGCCACAGCAAATCCACTATTTTATTACTAGGTGAAGTAAAAGGTAATTTCAAGTCAACATGTTCTCGTATATATGTTGGTTCACATATCTGAGAAAAATTCCTTCAATAGAGAGAATATATTTGTCCAAAAGATGGCTTAGTATATCCCTAAATCTGTTTAAATTTATGTGTATACCTAGTTTACAGACATGTATTGGAATGAGAACCGGCCATTTCGAACCACTTGGTAGCTGGCCAATAACAGAGTGCAGAGACGTCGGTAAACTGGATTCCATGAGCAGTTGTATTGACTGGAGTGACTGTGCTTGAAAAAGTTTTAATGAAAGCTGTGGAAAGAGTAGAAGATGAAAACTATAGTGGGACGTGAGGTAGAAGAAGAAAACATAGATTACAAAACCTGCCTTTCTTGAATGGAGTTCGTTCTGAATCGATTACATTATTGCTGAATGGAGTTTTTAATTCGCTCATTATATTTTATTTTTTAAAATGCATTTGCTTTATTATGATGTCTATTGTTACCGTAGAGAAACGCAATGTGTGTTTTTCTCTTCAATAAGTGAATAGCTACCCGTGCAATATTTGAATATGAGAAAATATAATCTGTTAATCAAGAAACTGCTGTGATCCTCTTTGCACTTATAGAAACTTCCTGAACAAAGTTTCTTTAGAAGTTACACTAATCCACGTAGAAAATGCATAAGGTTTCGTTACCATGATATATTTTACTGAATAGAAACCCTTGTCATATTCCTAGTGCGTTTCACTAAAGAATTAGATTAATAGAATCTTCTGTTGAAAAATTGGCATTATACTGGGATTATATTCAGTAAACTCATTCGGTAGCTGACAATTGCCAAATCAGTGAATTAAATTTTTTTTTTTTATATATATTCATCCATTCATAACAATTTGTAATTTATTCTCCAGCATCTAACCGAGGATGTTTCTGTAATATTGTCCCTGTGTTTAGATGTTGAAAATGGTAGCAAATAGTTTAGATGCTACCTGGATATGACCAGATGTGGCGATACTCTTGTCTCAGCAATATCGCTTTTGATTCCAATGTATAAAGTTCATAACAAAGGGTTACACTAAACTTGATTTCTAGCCAAATTTCTTGTAGGAAATCATTTTACATGATTAGGTTTCAGAGGATGCAAAACCGTTGAGATGTGTCTCCAGTATACATTACTATAATGATACTGCTTCAAACTTTGACTGCTTTTTCCGGTTGGTATTTCGGTGAATTATTAATTAAATATTCTACATTTACTAATTCAGGAATATAAGAAGATCGCAAAGTACTGTGCATTCAAAATCAATGTTCAAAAACTTTGCTAAAGGCCAGTTCTTCGCCGATTATCACATGAATATCATATGTAAGAACCCCAATATCTCAATTAAATTAGCAGTAACATGTATGAAGTTAATACATGCAATTGGCTACGACATATTTGTTGCGAGTTTTTTCAGAGATAATCATTGGAGAATTTAAATATGATATAATGGCGCCTAATCAGACACCGAGAAACTGTAGGCATCGCTTTCCAACACAAAATCATAACTTTCCTTTTATGCAATTCTCACAAAGTATTGTTACTTAAAGCTGCTCAGTTGAAAAAGTTGGTAATTTATTCCACATGTCGTGTACATGATCTCCATATGTACTGTAACAACCTAAACCACTTTGTGAATTCGGAGTTCTGGCTTTTATTTCTGCGATATATGTGAAGTATTATACTCAGGGTACACATCGCCATTTCACTCATCGCAATTGCAGGTGAGTGAGCGGTGGAACTCAGGGATACTAATTGATTCAATTGTTTCTCATAGCTTTATATAATTTTGACACTATAAAATGTCTGGTGGGTAGCCAATCATACACAGAAAACGTACAGTATAATAGCTGCTGAGGCAATTTCAGTTTAGTAACGGGTAGCTTTAGTATTGATGTATACATTAGTTGCTTACTGTATCAGAGTTTATATCAGTAATATATGCAACAGAATTTATAAATTCTCGCAGATATTTTAGTATTTAAACTCTTTTGACATATACCTGGGTAAACTCGGGCTGAAAAGAGATCAACTAGGAAGAAATTTCTAAATACGGAAGCTATTGAGGACGAGGGATTCCGACTGGTGTGAGTGACATACACGATTTCGATTCTACTCCACAGACAATAAAAGAGTTATCGGTAGCTGTACACATTTGAAGAGCAACAGAAGCGTAAGATGAATTAAGAGAAACACATAAGTAAAAGTGGTCAAAGGTTATTCAAAGACGTTTTTGAACATTTGCCAAGCAAAGAGGTGCAAATTGGAAGAGTAAATAATTCGGACACACGTAGACACAAACACACGCACGCACACACACACACACACACACACACACACACACACACACACACACACACACACACACACACACACACACACACAAACACACATACACACACACACACACCCATGTACACGTATACACATATACATTCCTACAGACATACATACACACGCTTGCATACATATATATGTATGAGTTTTCATACACATTAGGGATGTTGGTTGCATTAGCCAGCTTAAATATTTCAAATTGTAATGAATTATTGTAGTTTCGTGGAACTCATGGTTTTTAACCTAATTCACGTACTCTTCCTTATATTCGCTTTTCATTAAACTCGCGAATATTTCTACCAACATTAATTGATTCCGAGTTTTCAAGCAACATAAATGGTAGACAGTCAGACAAAATATTTGATAGTAATGAATATATTCTATGTATGCTCTGAATTTCAATGAATAAGAATCACAATTGCTTTTAATTCTTTTGGGAAAAATTAGAAATATATTTGTCTTGTCTACTTTTCTATACAAATTCGCAATGCACTGGAGTCGATTAAATCATACCATCTATTCCCACAACATTTAGCGATATTTTTCAGTAAGAAATCAATAAACGTATGCTATAAATACGGCCTTGTTGAATGGGAGTTTAGTCCGAATGATTCTTGAATTTGAGAGGAAATTTTGTTTGTTCAATAATATATACTCATGCTTGTTATGTATAGGTAATCAGCAGGGTAACGCTATAGGAATACAACCTCCTCAATGCCAAACATATAGTAACATTTTCCTAAATGATAGACAGAAAAACAGCAATATTATTCTGGAGATTTCCGGATGGATGATGCCTCACATACTGGGTAGGAAGTACCTACTGCTGGTATCCATATTCATCATAAGAAATGTCCCGTTATTTCTTAATATTCGTTGCCCGACACAAACAGCTCCAATGTCAGAGAAACTTGTAGCATACACTTAGTATTGAAATCAATATTTAATTATATTTCTTTTTCTATGTTGTATAAGTTTATCAGTTAGAAGCATTTGTATAAATAAATTCACTTGTTTGCGCAGCTAAAATGCCTAGGAATACCTAATAATACATTTTCAGGATAAAATATGTTTATTCATATAGTTGTTGTTATTGACGTAGAAAACTTAGCTACTAAAATATTTATTTACACAAAATACCAATGAAGTCTGAGAGATATATTTTATGTATTTCAGTTGAATATACACAGAAATATTCATAGGTTGTGCTGTCATGATGAATGCACGATAAATTTACCGCATATACAAATATTAAGATTTACTCATCACTTATTTACACATGCCCGCAATCACAAATACATAAATGTATATTTAGCTGTTATAAACACAAGCACACACACCCGCACACAAACACATACACATACAGCCACCCACATATATGTGCGAGTGTGGGTATGAAGGAAGTTTCTTTGTGTGTTCACTTATTTACATACCATATTCATATACACAACCTAGAATTCCATGTTATAAACGTATATCTATTTATGTATAAGCATACGTACACATACATATATATACATATATATGTGCATACATACATACATACATATATATATATATATATATATATATATATATATATATATATATATATATATATATATATATATGATATGCACTAGGTTAATATAAACAGTGGTATTCCTAGTGTATATATACATACATATATGCATACATGCGTACATATATGTTCGCGTATGCTTGTGGTTGTGCGTATATTCGTGTGCTGGGGTATGAATATAGATTTATATATATTTATAAGCACGTAGATATTACTTTCTGACTGGTTATTTGTCTCACTGTAGAATATTAAATCTGTGATATAAAGAAGGCCTATTAATACATCTTATCTTTATACAGCAGAAATGGAAGCTGTTTTACCATAGATGTAAAGCGCTTCGATGAATATTAGGCAGTACTGTCTACGCAAAATTTCTTGTCTCCATAGATCACGACGGCGTCAAAGACGAGTTTTGTAACAACTATGTATAATAATTTCTTTATCAGCCACAAGGGTCTCTAATATAATTCAAAGTATATCACAAAGAAACACATATGAACATAAGGAATATCAACGGCTGGATTAAAAGGTGACTGTGAGAAACAAGTTCAAAATTTGAATACCAAATAAACTAACGAAGTAATCATAACGGCTTGAAAACAGTGTTTAAAAACAATCAGGGCATATCTGTATTCAGAAGATTTTTGCACCCTAATATTTGCACTCTTATGACTGTAATCTTTCGGTTGAATGCAGTTACAGTCGTTTGTGAAGTTTCTGGAGATTCGCTAGTCTCACCCACCTATTTACTTTCAATTGTGACATAAACCAGAAACTGAAGAATTTGATGCAGGCTCGTTTACTAAGATATAGCTCTTTCTTAAAGCATTCGTAACGCGTTCACTCAACGCTATATCCACTAAAACAGTTTACCCTTTCTTGCAAAAAGAAGCTACGCGTGAAGTTTTGCAAAGGACGCCACCAATAACTGGATTCGTCAAACCATCCTACTAACAGAATCCAGTAAATATTTGAATTATACCTGAAGCGAAATATATTAAAATCGCAGTTTGTCATTAATGGTTCTTTTTGTTGTTTGTGTTGTTGATATCAGAGGAGCTCGTTCTCTGTTCATATGTCAGGACAGTGTAAAATGATGTATGGACATGCTTATATTTTTTAAACCATTGTCCAGCATTCTGTACTTTTTGTACGACTGGGTGTGGTGTGGGCATGCTGGGTAACCGTCTGCTATAATTATCATGTCCAGTGATTGTGTAGAAAATCCCTATCACGCAAAGCTTTAATTAATTGTGGGATTATTTTTGAATATACATTCTAATATTGTTTTTTCTTATTTTTGTCTGATTCGCATTTCTTCTAGTGGGCTCAATTTGACTAGTCAAGCTATTAATAGACACAACGATGAATCAATGAGATTAAGTAAATAGGTTTTTCAGTAGATTAACTGCGACAAAATTCTCTCACATATTTCCACTCAATTTATTCGTTGTTACTGTCATTCGCTTTTCTGTCTTCTTCTCAGTGTTTCTTCAATACCAAAATCTTTTATTCTAACTCAGGACTTGAAATATGATTGTTGCAAGTTAGTTTGCTTCTGATATTTTATGAGCAAGTATCATTTAAGGGTATAAAGAACTATATCCTCCATATCTTCCATCCGTTTACTTGATATATAAAAAAAAAAATCTAAATTTGTTTCATGTACTGCTCGCAGAGGGATACATACAAACTGCATACAAACTAGGAGAGTTTTTACATTAGTAGTGGTAGCAAATGATGCATCAGAAGAAACATTCACCGACTTAGTTCAAATATTAGCTGAGTGGAACATAGTTCATTTGATTGCCGAAACACAGATTCGTAAAATGTTGACTGTCATACAGACATCGAATATAAGTTTGTTGAAGATCTTTCGACATAGATGAAGGGTTTGAGAGACAAACGGGAAGAGCGTATTTCTAATAGTAACCTTTGACTGAAAAATATTAATTGCATTTGGCCTGAAAATAATAATTAAATTTCTTGTCGCTATCACATGTGTTATATTAAATAATTACCCGTTTCAGTTATCTACATTTAACTGAACATAAAGATACTGATAATAAACAGAATTACACTCAACTTTGTAGATGAAATATGGTAGGAAAATAAACGATTGATTATGTTCCAGTAGTAGGAAATAGTAAGTAGAGATATCTTAGAAACGCTAATATTAATTTTGTCTAAATATTGTAATTAAATTACTGAAACACTCGTGTACGATAGGAAACTATATTTTAGCCTATTAGCTGTAGATTAAAACTCAAGACCTATAAAATCACTCTTCGATCTATATTTAATTGATGTAAGATCAAAACAAATGTATTCAACATTTTCTCATTGTTCTCACGGGAATGTTTGTCTATATATAACCTGCAATATATGTTATTAGTGGACGTGATTTTTTATTGTCCAAATGTTGCTTCGTATTTTCCATTTCACTGACTAATGTATATATGTATAGTTATTTATTATAATTGTAATCTTACCTTATTGAAATACATTTTTTTTTTAAATTTTATTTTATTAGTTTTAGTCATTTGACTGCAGCCATGCTGGAGCACCGCTTTTAGTCGATCAAATCGACCCCAGGACTTATTTTTGTAAGTCTAGTACTTATTCTATCGTTTTCTTTTACCGAAACGCTAAGTTGCGGGGACGTAAACACACCAACTTCGGTTGTCAAATGATGGTATGGGACAAACACACACACACACACACGTACACGCATGCACACACGCACGCACACACACACACACATACACACACACACACACA
>NC_068981.1:140503270-140505772 GCF_001194135.2 Octopus bimaculoides | reverse complement strand
ATATATATATATATATATATATATATATATACGACGGGCTATTTTCAGTTTCCGTCTACTAAATCCACTAACAAGGCTTTGGTCGGCCTGAGGCTATTGTAAAAGACACTTTCCCAGACTTCCATGCAGTGGGACTGAAGCCAGAACCATGTGGTTGGTTAGCAAGCTACTTACCACAGTCACTTCTGCGCCTATGTTTTTTTTTTCTTTTTGAAATTAATAAAAAGTGGATTGTAGTATGAAAAGAAATGGAAATTGATCGGTCGTAATAAAATAGAACTGAGTAGTTTTATAGGGAAAACTTATATAAGAAAGATAGCAAAGTGCTGATAATGACTCTGGTTGGATATTGAAAGTCCATGTCAAGGTGAATTTCAATAATATCCACACATTTATTTCGAGTTAAATTTTGTCTACAGAAATTTCTTAATACTTTTTTTGGGTGGCACCGCAACCAGTCATTGTGTTGTTGTTGCTTCTGCGTGTCCGTAAGTGCTTTCCTGCTTTAAGCACATATCATGCAAGTCGATGAGCTTATCTAACATACTTAAACCTCCAGTGTTTTGTTCGAACAGAAAAGAATACTCTCATAAATATTTGAATGCTAATTATCTGTTAACCGAACTTCATTCTAAAATGAAGGTGACCGTTCTTATTTTTGTTATCCACGTGAGGAGCTATTGGCAATTATTCACATTAAAACTGGAGAATCCAAAATAACAGTTCTCGTCCCTTTATTGCTTCAGAATATCTCTGTCTGTGTTTCTTAGTCTAGATGTTAGAGTAATTCTGCTATTAAGTGAAACACTTTCAGCTTTATTTCAGGATATATTTGTAATTTGTACCATTGATCAAGTTGCATTATTTCACGTTGGTACAGTCTTTTTAGCTGGAAATAGATGCCGCCCTTGTGCTGGCGAATCGCTCTCTTTCTATAGATATCACATCTTCGTTTTTCCGCTGGGCAAATGGTAAGAAGACCGAGATGGTGCATATCTACATGAGCAACTGAGACGAAACTTTATAGTTTACCATGCACTGCTTGCAAAGTGTATTAGGTGGATGATAAAAACATCTATGAATCTTCCTCAATCATTTTTCTAACCTGAACGAGTTCGTGTTAAAGTCCCAAGTAATTAGTTCAGCATCCTAGACATCCTACAGCATATGTAACAGTGGTACATATGTACCAAACGTACGCCCAATAAAGCAATCGCTGCACTCACTGTATTTACGTGGTGCAACTGAATCCATAGAAAAATTCCAGGTATTCTAGTTAATCTGCGTGCTCTGATTATAAGTACCCGTACTGCTCCTCTAGTAAAGCCACTTGGCACAGATTGACATCGAACAAAGTTGTGCATTTGCCCTAAATTGTAAAATTCTGGCTCATTTCTGCTGTTTGCAGCAGTGCTTGGCATGAAGATGTGTAGCGTGTGATCGATGCATTAAACATAATAGAGAAAGTTGAGCAGTGAATCGGCATCAAATTTTGGCAAAAGCTTGGGGATACCTCCTCAGAGGCCTACGCAAAGTTTTCAAACAGTTTCTATCGTTCGCGACATAATCAAGGAGAACTGAAACCCGAGTGCAACTGAAACCCGAGTGTCGCTTTTGTCAGCTGAAAGCAGTTTTGGCACAAATTTGGCAGGCACGCGACTCATGCCTAAATCTGCAGTGATAATGGACTGAACTGAACCATAACTAATCTGCGCATCCTCTGATAACTCACAAATTGTGATTCAACGATTTCCACTCACAGCTGGATGCACATTTTATCAGTCCTGCTGGTTACGGGTGTCCCAGAACATTCGTTAGTATCAACATTTTTCTGTAATCTGGGAAACGTCTGAGAGATGTGTGCGGTTCATACACTCCTCTCTATACACTCTCTGCAACTTTGCGTAGGCATCTGAACAGGTATCACCATGGCAACTTTTACTGCCATGGTTAATGCAGAGGATCACACGCTACATACGTTCCTTCCAAGAACTGCTGTAAAGAGCGTGAGTTAGAATGTTAAAACTTAGTGCACATGCAAAATAGAGTTCAAGGTCAATCTGTTCTAAGTGGCTTTACTCGGCGTGCTTTAGCTTCGTAACTGTGGCAACAGCCTGGATATTTATTGATCGCACCTCATATACTATACTTATGTATTTATTTATGAAACTTAAGTAATGTGAGATATAATAGTTATATTATATCTCACATTAGATGCAATTCATATATTTTTCTAATAAAAAGAATACATTGCTTTGTGCAACTAAATGATACCATATATCAACTAAAACATCTGCAATAATATTATATTAAATATTTAAGATTTTGCTTAAATATATAATATAACATATTTATTCTCGATCGCAGCATTTTTGTACTCAATACGTATCACATAGCTTCTGTAGATGGTCGAGGCGAAAAATATCGAAATAAAAGAGAAGTGCTTTGTAATATTTTCATCTCTTTTATAAATATATATATATATATATATATATATATATA
>NC_068981.1:140498297-140502927 GCF_001194135.2 Octopus bimaculoides | reverse complement strand
TGTCCCGTCTATATTTGAAAAGGTAAATCATCCTTCCCATCTCGATCTGCGATATGTACGGACTCGAGTTTCTGGGTATTTACCTGTCCTCAGCGTACGACAACCACCGACCTTCGATGCGAAAGCCATTCCTTTGCAAATATATATATAATTTTTCCAGTGAATTTATTCACTGATCTCGAAAAAGTGAAAACAAGCAATGTTAAATCTCTGAGCGAAGTATTAACAGTAACTGCACGACAAGGTGAAGTATATTTGCCACTTAAATGTTCTCCTGGGGCTAAAAGCAACAGTAACATCCACCCTTAAGGGTCAGCCACCTTTAAGTGGCAAATATACTTCACATATATATATATATTTTAGCTCCATGGAACAGCTAAAATCCAAACCACTATTACGGAAAAATTTCCAAGGGAATGCACGCTAGGTCACTGGTAGTAGAATTTTCTAATATTTATTATTACCCTGATATTAATTATTGATAATTCTTTTTGGGAAAATTTTCCAATGAAACGGCGGTATTATTTTTATTTACTGCCGACAAAGAGCTGCGCTTGCGCGGTAGTTTTGAAAAATTAGAATGTATAAGCACGGGGCATATGCTGGATTTCCTCGTGCTTATATGTTTAATCTAGGTATACCTGCTGATGAAGACTTCGCCTAGCAAATTATTTTATTTGCAAAAACAAGTCTGAAACCATGGCCCAAAAAATAGATGGTAAATGTTTTTATTTTTCATTCCCTTCGAAATTCATCCCTAATAGTGGTTTGGATTTTAACTGTTCCTTCTAGCGTGCAAAGAATTCTATGATGGATATCTCCTATGTGTTTAAATGTACACTGTATTTATATGAATAATATATAGTCTATTGACTAAATTTTTTTACACGCTAGGCCACTGGTAGTAGCAATGTCTAATATTTCTTATTACCCTGATATTATTAAGTGTATATATTTCACAGTCAATTTGGTGTGGGCGCTAACAAAATTGAAGTCGTAAGTCAAATAAGTAAATGAATTAAGATTATTCCTGTAGCAGTGAGAACGAATGATGAAAATGACCTATTTTGGTCAGACGAAGACACGAAAGGACGTTCAGAAATTATAATTAAGAGAAGTAAATATGGAATGCAGTGAAAAATAAGTGTGATCTGCAAGGTGACAGTTTTGACATGTTTCAGTCTACATGACCTCATCGCAGAAGTATAGACTAAACCCAAATGAAATCACTAAGAATGATATGAACCAATATAACATTTTTATACTAATTATAAACACTGAGAAATACGGCGATTTAAACAAAATAGGAAAAGCTTGATGTTGGATGTTGCGTGCTGTGCAGATGTATTGATATTAAAGCGAGCACTATTATGCCTGGGAGGCGCAATGACCCAGTGGTTAGGGCAGCGGACTCGCGGTCATAGGATCACGGTTTCGATTCCCAGACCGGGCGTTGTGAGTGTTTATTGAGCGAAAACACCTAAAAGTTCCACGAGGCTCCGGCAGGGGATGGTGGCGAATCCTGCTGAACACTTTCGCCATAACTTTCTCTCACTCTTACTTCCTGTTTCTGTTGTGTCTGTAATTCAAAGGATCAGCCTTGTCACACTGTGTCACGCTGAATATCCCCGAGAACTATGTTAAGAGTACACGTGTCTGTGGAGTGCTCAGCCACTTGCACGTTAATTTCACGAGTAGGCTGTTCCGTTGATCAGATCAACTGGAACCCTCAACGTCATAAGCGATGGAGTGCCAACAACAACAATTATGCCCGATCTTGTAAGTCAAGAAGTGATATTTAATAAAACATTCCTTCACATGTGAAAACAAGTAATTAGATGAGTACATCTAGTTAAGTCAATCTTTGCTGAACAACGTCATTTAAACATAAATGTAAATATTGTTCTTTGCCGAGTAGTAATTTAATATAGTTTAATAATAATGCATTTGCTAATAGAGATGGTAATATGGAGGTTTTTTAGTAACTTCAGCAAATAAAAATTCTTTCATCCATATTTGTTTCTCTAAAACATGACGAACCGTTTTCAATTAAAACCAAGCTCTCTCTCCCTATTTTTTTCTTCTTTTTGCCGTTGAGAAACGAGTTAACATAAGCCAAACGGAATTCTGACACATTAACCTCGATATCGAGAAACAGGGGATAAATTTTTCGGAAGTCAAACAAAATCCGATTAAATAAAGCAACGGTTTGTGGGACAAGGACATCCTAGATGCAGTACATATGTGTCAAGGTACGGAAAGGTCATATTCTGAACGTCTTTGATCGTAATTCTCGAACAAGCTAAACAGTGTGTAAACAGCAGTAGCCACTAATTGTCAATAATATACTGAAATCGATTCAGTAACATTAACTGCTAAGTTCTTTTCAAAGGAGAATAAATCCAATATGAACAACATTGCTTTTCATGTATCTAGAATATTTAGATAAAGTACTGGTCATAGGAAAAAATCAATCCAATATTAAACCAAATAAAATCAATAGGATGGGAAGCGAATGAAATTTCGGACAAATAATTAATTAGAAGCGTAGTGAAGTATTTAATAATCAGATTGAAATTAACTCGTCTATATATTTAAGGAAGCAGACTTTTACTAAATGCGTAGTTTTCGTGAATAGATTCCTCAAAACTAAAGCGTTGACAAACCGAGTTTTAATTGCTATTTAATCATACGTAAACATAGGTTTTGTCTCTTAGCAGTAGGATGGGCAAATGCAAATATATGTAAATTAAATCTTTACACTGTTTCTATCAACGTCGAGATGTTAGAATTGAGAATAAGCCAGTATTTGACAGTAAAATTGATTGCCTTTCTTGGCGATTGATGTGTACATTCAAACGTTGCAGTGTATTCAGGTAATATAAACATGAGCTTAATGTTATTGTATAACCCTTGGTCAGTTCTTGATGCACCAAACTAAGTGCACTCCAAGCGTAAGTAACCTTCCAGTCTATCACGGTCAATATTCTGTAAAAAGGCTTGATGCTTCAGAGGAGACACTTCTGTTGCAACGATGTAAATGTGCTCTCTATTGGCTCAAATATAAGTTTAGAATAATAGAACAACTATAAAAGCAAACTAATGACAGCATAATCTCAAAATAATAGAAAGGTTATATTTAAAAGTGTTCACCACATTACATGCACCACGTTGATCTATAAGAGTAGAAAGTAAGTAATGCACCACTTTGATCTATTAGAGTAGTAAATAAATCAGGTGGGGCAACAGAATGCTATGGTCGAAAACCATATCCCTTTCAAGTATTTAAAGAGTGGCATTAAAAGCAAAGTACGCTATATATTCTGGGAATTTGTCATCGGGCATATATACATGCATGTTGTCCTCTTTTATTTCATTACTTAAACTATTCCTCTGTGGAGGGAGCTGGTTTACAACAAAGATACAAAGTTCTATCTTTGCAATGTAGATAACGAAAATGTCACACTTTAAAACTAAGAACAATCTTGCATAGTTTTACTGCTCCACTTGAAGATTGTATTTGTTATGATCGAGATATTTGTTATATCCAGATCATCATATGGGCATTTAATCACACAATCAACTGCACCAATTATTGACGGTATAAATGCAGATTTCTAATCTGGATATAGAAGCAGCAAGTTTCTAAGCAGTTGTCTATAGTTATTCTCTTCCTCATTGATTTTCAAAATGATATTCACATCAGCAGGACAGCTGAAATCTGTGACGGTACATACTCTTTCTTGGTGTCTCAAAGAACAATATCCGGCCTTATATGTTTGCAATTCACAGATATTCTGTTAGGAAAGTGCCACCAGTATTCTTTGTGTTGATGTTTACCTTTGTATTGAATAGCAAGAGGATTCCTTATATTCATCCCAAGATAGATTTTTTTACGAATGGCATTTTATGTCTTTTGTTCCCCACAACACCGTGTCGCTGATGCAGGTAGTGTCATGGCGTTTTGGGGCAGTTACTAATCACATGTGTGATATCTTCTGCAGAAATATAACATAATCTATATGTTTGGTTGTATCTTGCAGGTCCAAGTGCTTCAGTGTCTCGTTTGTTTATTAGTTATTTAGTAGTAATCTACTGTCCTTGAATTGGAAATACAAAACATTCTACGTGTGATGTGTTTTAGTGGTCACGAATGTAATAGAGGATTAGATACATGTCAATATTACTGTCTTCTCCGAGTCTCCACGTAACATAACATTGCATGGTTTTTTTAAAGTATGCTAAGTGTTTCACATACAGATTTGTCCAGCCGATTTCCTGTTGTACGGGAGGTCATCCGGATGGGAGTGCTTCTTGAAGCATTCGCTGCTTACACATAGGATAATGTTCTCCTCAATTTTCAGCACCAAGACAATGTGTTTACTTTTGCTGTCTGAGAGAAATTATACGACATTCAAAGGCGGTCTGTACTAACGTCAAACATTTATGTTCCTTATCTTCTCTTAGATAGGGCCTGTCGATGTCACTATTTCTATGGAGATTTCCGTATGTACGTACGTGTGTATGTATATATGAGCCGGTCCGACAAAAACTTCGTTAGTGGATTTGGTTCAGAGAAACAAAAAGAAGCCCATTATATATATGTATGTATATATATATATATATATAT
>NC_068981.1:140494826-140497854 GCF_001194135.2 Octopus bimaculoides | reverse complement strand
AATCCGCTCACAAGGCTTTGATCGATCCATCCAACACTATAATAGAAAACACTACACTTGCCCAAGGTGCCATGCAGTGCCACTGAATCCGGAGCCATGTGTTTGGAGAGTAAGTTTCTTATTTCTTTACTGCCCACAAGGGGCTACACACAGAGGGGACAAACAGGACAAACAAACGGATTAAGTCGATTACATCGACCCCAGTACGCAACTGGTACTTAATTTATCGACCCCGAAAGGATGAAAGGCAAAGTCGACCTCGGCGGAATTTGAACTCAGAACGTAGCGGCAGACGAAATACTGCTAAGCATTTCGCCCGACGTGCTAACGTTTCTGCCAGCTCATCGCCTTCCACACAGTTTCTTACCACACAGCCACACTTGCACGAATGGTCTGAGCGTTTGGTGTTAGTAGTAAGTCACATTGCATACAATTTTACCTTACGATATATATGTTAGTTTGCATGTATATACATATAAACAATAAATTGAATAGAGAGACACAACTGACAATCCAATAATTTATTTATGTTATAATATAATGTAATATACTATCAATATAATATAACATAAACAATTATAATTTTTTTTTTTAATCCAACAACTTGTTTCGACTTATATAATTTTTTTTTTTTTTTTTATATATATAAACAATTCATTTCCTTTATATAATTCTTATCAGAGCCAATGGTTTGAAGATAGACTCAATTCTGTGTGAAAAGACGGCTGCATTGCCCATTAATTGAAAAGCATATGTATTATAATATACGTATTTAAATAAATTCAAATTTGGTTAGTTCTAAAAAACTAGTAATATTTTGATATCCATTATTATAGCCTAATTCTATATAGAGGGGTTGAACAAATTAATGTAAACACCTAACGTCATACCATTATAATTTTGAAATATCTATAAAACCGTCAAAAGCGTGTTTATTTTCATGTTTATTTTTATTTATTAATAGGGTTGCTTAATATGCTTTGCTAAAATTGCTGTTTCTTTTCAGATATCATCAGGAAAAGCAAATTGTTGGTGCTTTTATGGCAGGTGCTAGGTTAACGAAAACAGCCGAAATGTTTGATGTATCAAGAAATGCTGCTTCGAAAGTAATGACAACCTTTGAGAAAGAGGGGAAAGCCTCTTCGTCGAAACAAAAATCCGGAGGAAAATACAAAACTTTCAGGACTATTACGCGAATTTTTAGAAAGGATCACAAAAGTACAGCTCCTAAAATTACTGCAGAGCTTAATGACCACCTAGAGAATCTAGTTTCCACAAAAACCGTTCGTCGGGAGTTGCACAAAGCCAGATTTCACGGGAGAGCTGCAATCAGAAGACCACCACTTTCAAAAATAAACGTTGCAAAGCGTTTAGAAAGCAGTAAAAACCTACATAATTGGTCCCTAGAGCTGTACAAACCGAGTATACGTGTGGAGACAGTCAAAAGAAACTTTTCACATAGACTGCCTTCTTCCAACAGTTAAACGGGGAGGAAGGTCTGTGATGATCTGGTGGGGCTATATCTCGGAAATCCACCGGATCAATGGTTTCTCTTCATGGCAAAATTAATAAGCATTTTATCTAATCAAATTCATTGTATGGTTCCGGAACTGTTTCCGGAGAGGAACGCAATCTTTCAGGATGATAATGCACCAATTCACACAGCTAAAGTTATTACGGATTGGCACAAGGAACATTCTAGTGGAGTTGAACACCTTATCTGGCCACCACAGTACACAGATCTCCATGTTATTGAACATTTATGGTGTATTTTAGAAAAACGAGTAAGGAGTCTATATCCAACAACATCACTACTAGAAGAATTGGAGACTGTTTTAGCTGAAGAATTGGCAAAAATTCCTTTGGAAACAATTCAAACTTTCTATGAGTCCATAGATCGTAGAAATCAAGCAGTGATTACTGCCAAAGGCGTTCCTACCCCATAATAAAATAAATTTGTTTGAAATTTTAAGGTATTTCCATTATTTTGTCAAACAGCTCTATATGGGGTATTTTAGGTTATAGTGTTTGTAGCTCTAACATATCTATTACGGAATTCTCCTCTCGATAAATTAAATAAGCAAACAGAAATTTTTTGTTAGGTTTCTATTAATATTTATTATGTAATTCTCCCTGTAATAAACAATAGAAAGAACATTTTTTATTAGTTACTTTAACCAATATTTTTCTATCAATCACTTTCGATAAATAGAAAAATTATTATATATTTAAAATATAATTATCATTTATATTTTTACATGTTTTTTTTACAGTTTCTAGATTACATAAAATTGTGATACTTAATTAGATACCTATATATTATTGTTATATCTTATTATAATAGCGAAAGATTATCTTCTACATAAATGAGTTTGGATTAGTTTTATTTGAGATATATAGAAATATATTTCGATGGTTGTATATTCTACTGAATTATATTGTCTGTTATAATTTGCTGTTTGTTAATTGTAATTGATACGTAGTTGAATGACTACCGCGCACGATTATAACATATAGGCATTTGAATTAATATTTTTACAATCCAGCTGTCCTTTCACACGGAATCTCGTCTATCTTCAAATCACTGGCACTGATGAGACTTATATAAGGGAATTGAATTGTTTATATATCAAAAAATATGTATAAGTCGAAACAAATTCTTGGCTTTTTGGTTTTTTGATAATTGGTTATGTTTTATTATATTCATAGTATATCATGTTATATTATAATATAAATAAATTATTGTATCTCTCTATGTAATTTATTGTTTGTAATTTGCCTTATACCGATATTTATATGGTATTCAACTGACGTACCAGTGAATTAGATGTTTTACACAACCCTTTGAAGGAATTTTTCCTAAGTTTGTTACTTTATATATATATATATATATAGATAGATAGATAGATAGATAGATAGATAGATAGATAGATAGATAGATAGATAGATAGATAGATATACAAACATATCTATTCATATATATATATACATACACACACAAACACACACATATATATATATATATATA
>NC_068981.1:140488853-140494518 GCF_001194135.2 Octopus bimaculoides | reverse complement strand
TATATATATTGTTTTAATCTTTTATATGTTTCAGCGTTGAGGCTGTGGCCATGCTATCGCACCGCCAGTGTAATCACCTTTTAATTGGCCAATTGTATGGCTTTAGTATTTGGTGAATGATACCGCTGCCCTATTTTAATCTTCCTGCCTTGATATTGGTTCATCTGGGATCTTGGATAGTAAGAGGTCAAGTTGTTTCTTGAAAAGATCTACTTCCACTCCATGGAGATCCCTCAGATGTTTTAGCAAGTAGTTAAATAGCTGTTGGCCTTGAATCCCAAGCTATTGCAGTACATGGTCCTCACCTTAGCTCCCACAGCTGAAAATTTTGTAACGTCCATTTCCAGGTCTAGCATAACTTTCAATTCCAAAGTTTGGTGCCAGTCCCTCCAGTATCTTCCACACATGTATCACTGCATACCCATCTATATACATAAATGGCAATTTCTGTCTGTTTGTGGCTGTGTGTGTGTGTGTGAAATTTTTACTTTAAATCCTCCGAGACAATCCAGCCGATCTTGATGAAACCTGAAACGTGTGGGGTCTTATACGTATGCGGTCACTTACGGACTTAGAATTTCAAATCAAGTCAATAAATTTTAATCAGCATCGATTTTTCAAAGATCAATAGGACATTTCAATGCAAAATCTCATATGCAAATTCTGCCATAAGCTTTAAACTTTTCAACCGATTGTCTTGAAATTTTATACACAGATGGAATATGTGCTAAGGATAGGTTGAGACGAAAAGTTTTACTTATACCCCATTGAAGCAATGTGTGAGAGGTTTTTTGTTCAAATGATTAAGGAATGTTTGCCTAAATTGTTGTGGTGTTCAAATGTTCATCAATTATTTCAGCATTCTCAGGTTGCTGTAACATATATTTTCTTAACACCTGCACTTCAAATTCTCGATTCTAAACGTTGCAACGTTGTGTGCTAAAACTAAAACACGTAATATGTATTTCTTAACACCAGCACTTGAAGTTGTTGGCTCTAACCGTTTCAATCAATATTTGACTCTCACGATCAGTGGAACTATACTCATGAAATGCAGTCGTCAAATTAAGTGCCTTTTCTCTAAATAATATTTTGTTTCCTTTTCAAACTCTTTTTCTTTTTTTATTTTCATAGCACTCCTTTTCAATTCCCTTTATGATGTTTCCATTGATTATATATTTGCAGCTTTCCACTCATCTGACCAAACGATTGTCATTTTTTAATTTTACACGTATTTATTTGTATCATTGTTTTAGTGAAAGAATTTGCTTATGCCTTCTACTATCTGTCCTACGTGTTTACGTGTTGATTTCATTTTTCGTGAGAGAAATTAGGCATTGCAATGGGTACTGGGAATATCCTCGTCGCTCCCGGGTATCACCGGGTACATCAGCTAGTATATATGTACGTATATATATATATATATATATATATATATATATATATATATATATATATATATATATGCATATATACGTATATATACATATATACGTATATAACACATACACACACACACACACACACACACACACACACACACACATATATATATATATATATATATATATGTGTGTGTTTGTGTGTTTATTTGTGTGTGTGTGTACACACACACACACATGAACACCCATTACATGCAGTGATAGTAAAATGGATAAAGTGATCAATAGATATACAACGAGCTTCTACAGACTGCAAAATTCAATTACATGACGTGGGTAAGTCCAGTAGTAGCATAAACGACATTTGCTCAATTTGTTGCGTGGAGGGGATCGAACCTGAGAACAAGTGATTTCGAAGCGTGTTTTACAAACACACTCAAACACGCGCGTGCGCATGCACACACACACACATGTACTTGCAGTATGAAATAATAGTTTTCTTCTCGCATATATAAATATTTCCTATGCTATTAATCAAAATGTCATCGAAGCTATTTATGTATATAAATATATCTGTCAAATTTCCCTTCATTCGTTTGCAACCTATCTTATTCTATATGTGAGTGTGTGTATGTGTGTGTGTGTATGTGTATGTGTATGTATGTGTTTGTATGTGTGTGTGCGTGCATATAGTGATCATTTCGTACACATACATACGTACCTACACGCATACACATATATATATACAGCTAATTATCTACCACTGTACCTATCAAAAATATTATTAATTCGGATGCCTTTTATTCTATTAAAATTTGTCAGCCGGTTTCAAAGTATATTTCCATTAACATATGAACTCCATCCTTCACGAATTTTGAGACCTCAATTATAGAGAGAAGCCTCTAGGGAATATGTCATCTCTGAGATCTGTCTCTCATCGGACAAATCTGTAAATGTCCATAGAATATCCAAAATTCTATCTTCCATATTAATACAAAATTGTGCTATTACTGTAAAATGCTTACGTATACATACAAGCATATATGCATATATACATATACATATATGTATGCATGTGTAGGTACGTATGTGTATTATATATATATATTCATATATGTAGGCATGTATGTATGCATGCATGCATGTATGTATCCATGTATTGCGTGTGTTCGTGTGTGTGCATATGAGTAATTGTAGTTGGCTAGAGATTTTATTGTATTTATCTTGCGATATATGACGTATGCTAGCTTACTGTATATGCTTTCAGCACAACGAGACTGCGTTCTCATCACTCACACGATTACCATTAGTGATTCCATTACTTCATTTAGACCGTATATATCGGACTACAGGCTCTATAATTTGAATCTATTATGCAACATTTCATTTTCTAATGCTGGCTGTTGGCCTGCTCTTCTTTCGGGTTGAAGGTGCGACAAATAACATGTTATAAATCTACTCTAATTGTGAGAAATAAAATACTTCCACCTACGAAGCGTATTATTTTAGATATATTTCCTTGAAGGGGTATCAAGTAAATTATACACGATAATGCAAAGTATATTCTAAAACAAAGACACTTTACGAGTTGAGCATTCTGTAATAAATAGGTTTTTTATGTACTACTATATTTAACATAGTACTTTTCTGCGAAAATATATTTCAGAGACGTAAATCTACTGTTAACATTTTTAATGCAGCGTCCACTTCAAATGTATCTATAAATAACCGGTAAGTCGTAAGACCAAAAGAAAACTATATATATGCATTTTATATTCTTATGCACGGCTTACAGTTTATACTGACCTCATAACCAGAACATACACTTCTTTGTAAATGTCGAATCAATGACTACCCAATTATATTAAACATATAGATTCCTATACGCTTTTCAGCGTTTCTGATTAAGATTGACTAGAGAATAAATGTTTCGGAAATCCAACCACTCCAATTTATTTCAGCTGACGAAAACCGAAGTAATGTTGTTATTGCTTCAGTAATAGCAGTGAAATATTTCTATTGTACTTACAAAATCCAAATGAATATCCTATTAATTATAGACAATACTCTTTTCACTTCAACACATGTATGTTACAAATTAGCATTCTACTGCACTTTTCATTATTTGTACATTAAAGATATCATATCAATATCTCAAATAAACTGTTTTGTATTTACGTGTGTATTTATAGGAATAGGATATGGATAATGCTAATAATAGTAACATTCTAATGAAGACATTAGAGAGAATATTATTACTATAATTATTGAAATCGAAAATTAAACAGGGCTTTCATGTAAGAAAGAGAGATGCTCCGAAGGGCTTCTTGGAAACAACATGATATTTAACACATTATACATTGGCCAGTTGTATACAAAGAAAAATATGACGGAAAACGACGTCTTCCTCTTGGTGCATAGCAAGCTTTCGTTGAATACATATATCTAATGTATATTCCAAGTCGTTTCGCTAAGCTTATAGATGAGTTTTGATTAATAATATTTGTATATCCGACATACATTTCACAGCCAAACGTCATATATATAATATATATATATATATGGGAGAATATACAAATAATAACAACAGACGAGGACAGGTGGTGTAAATAACAAAAGTATATATTAGTATGACGCTCGGGAATACGGAAAGTCTTTGACGTTTCGAGCTATGCTCTTCAACAGAAAGAATACGGAGACAAGGAGAAAAACACGGAGAAAAAAAATTGAATAGTGTATATATATATATTGTCGTTGAATGCACGAAATGAGGAGGTAGATAGATAGCCGACAAATGGTGAAGTGTTGTTCTCCGTGTATCTTGTGCTGTTCCATCTTTTTCTCTCGTTTTATGCGTATTTAACTCGTTTGTTTTCGTACTTCATGTTGTTTACACAGTCGGTGGAGTTCTGTACACATATATGCATACATATAGTAAACAATTTCTTAATGTAGTGAGCTGTAGTTAAAAAAATACATTATTTACATTATTTACGTTTGACGGATATTTGTGCTCATCTTGTTTGTGGCTAACACAACGTTTCGGCTGATATACCCTCCAGCCTTCATTAGGCGTCTTGGGGAAATTTCGCACCTGGGTTCCCATTCTTAAGGAATTTTTTGATGTTAATATTATCATTATTATTATTATTATTATTATCATTATTATTATTCAGATCACTATCTGGAATCGAGCCTGGAATCTTGGGGATTGTAGCCTGCACTTTTAACCACTACGCGATATGCCCGTACCGTAGTGGAAAAGAGTGTGTAAACTGGGAATGCATACAATGAGCTTTTCTGCCCTAGGTGTACGGAAAACACTCGGCAAGAAATGGAAGAAAATTTGGAGAAAGAAGAAGAAAACATAATAATAATAATAATAATAATAATAATAATAATAATAATAATAATAATAATAATAATAATAACAACAACATCGAAAAATACCTTAGCAATGAGAACAGAGGTTCGAAATTTGCCCAAGACGCCTGATGATGGTTGGAGGGGATATCAGCCAAAACTTTGTGTTAACAACAAACAAGATAAGGACAAATATCCGTCAAATGTAAATAATGTAAATAGTTGCTCATCTCTGAAACACAGAACTGAAAAAAATATATATATATAACAAAAGAAGTAAAATGCATATAATTTATATATTTTTTATATATTTCAAAAAATAATCTACCGGTATTCCGATTCGCTAGTCTTGACGGGAAAATTGTTGAAAATATTGCGATTTCGTATTATCTTAAGGAGGTTTTAGTCCGCGTTGCTTGTATCAGACTTTGCTTCAAATGTAGAAAAATCTAAGGAGAGTTAATTGGTGATTGTCATTTTTCGAATCAGGGGCGGTAATTACGCTTTTTGGGGCGGGGTTCACATTTTTGTGGGGGCAGGCTGGTGGAGTAAAAATTTATAGTCTCTATATTACGAAGTTATAAACGTATGAGTTAAAATAGTGAAATTAAATATCTACAAAATTGGGTTATACCTTCTTGAATTAAAGTATTTTTAAAATCCAAAATCGGTAATAAGCTCATATTCAGGTGAGGTTTCAATTTAATTGTTCTTGTATAGGAATTTTTTCCTCGCATTGCTATATAGGAAGAGCTTGAAGTTTGGTGGGAAGCTCCCCGAACGTCTCTCTGTATTGTTTTTTCCATTGTATAAATTTGTGTGTTTGTAGAATGTGGTTAATACTTAGTGAGCAAAGGTAAAGTTTCAATAATGATGTTGTATGCTTTATTGTTTCTAGCCTTCTATCGATATATGGTGGT
>NC_068981.1:140481329-140488510 GCF_001194135.2 Octopus bimaculoides | reverse complement strand
TGTATATATATATATATATATATACATGTATGTATATATATATATATATATATATATATATATATATATATATATATGTGTGTGTGTGTGTGTGTGTGTGCGTACGTACATGTCGAACACTGAGAATGAGTGCTCAACACCGCATTGGTGGATGGAGGCTCTTTGTCTTTGCATTATGTCTATCATTGTTTTCATATCAAGAAAATACTTTCAGTCGTTCACGAAGGAAAATTGGTATTCATCCCCATTTTGGAGTTTTATGCAAAGTGGAGACAAAGAAAATCGGTTTGAAGAACTATTATATATGTCTGTATATAAAAATGTATATGTACATTTCTATTCACAGACATACGCAAATTTCTACATGCATGTGAGTACTTGTGTAGTTGTGTGCTTATGTGTGTGTGTGTGCGTGTGTGTGTGTCTGTGTGTGTATCAACTGCCCGATCAGGTGCGTTTGGAAGAGCTTACGTAATTTTGTTTTGTCTTTGTTTTATATGATTACCAATTGGAAAATGATGAACACACTTTTGGTGTGACGAATAGAAGCCTTAATCTATTTTTGGAAGATTATTATGAGTACTGTATTTTATCTTCATCTTCGTTATGTTGCTAAGAATATCACGTGCTATCGAAATTTATTCCCTATTTATGTTTGAATATTGCAACTGTTAGCTAAAAGAATTTATTATGCCGGCAATGTTAGTACGCCATATAATTTACTTCGAAATCTTATCGTAGAAAATTCCGCAAGATTTAATACGGAATCAGAATTTACCAGAATAATTATTAACTTTATTGGATTGAGAATAATTACTAACATTATTGGATAAAGAAAAGAGAATCAAAAAATATTAATCATGTTGAAATTTATTTCGTATTGATTTGGAAAGTTAAAGAAAAAACTGAGTATTCCACTAATTGTGCGCTGAATAATTGCAATTGATACAACCAGCAATGATCTTATAAAGAATCGTTTAACCTGTAGGAAGTGTAGTTCAGTATGTTTGCACATTTCTAGTCGGTTCTTTAATAATAAGTATTACGCTTTGTTCACAAGCTAATAAAGGAGCGTTTCCTACTCTTCGGCTTGCTAGTTTTGACACTATAATCACCCTTAAAAATCTCGCATCCATCATAATACCTGAGACACTAGCTGAGATAGTTTGGGGCATATTCCGTCTTAGAAAATAGGCATGGTCAAGTTTGAATTATTTTTTCCATAAATTTACACGTTTGAACAACTGCAGCCCCAACAACAAAGCAATTTTCTCCTCTGGAAAATATTTTCAATTCTATCCGTGATTTTATTGGTCAATTACAATCGGGCTCCGGGCGAAACAACCAATTTTATTTAGGGCAATCTTCATGACTTTTAAAGACAATCCGATGATTGTATTTTCTCAATATCTTATAGTGGATTGTTTAGATATTTTCTAGCTTCACATCAATAATTCATATATTCATCAAATTTGTATTTTAGAAATATATGAATTTATTGTCTTGAAAACGGCAGATTTATGGGATTCAGACTGGCAATGCAATGCATGATTTTCATTCGCTGTATTCTATTTCTATTCTTGTTCAGTTTCTTCGCTTACCTAAGTTTATAGATTGACAGTTACGCCTTCAAATATGACCATTCAGGAATATATTTTCCATTCATATTAGCAACTATTGTGTCTCGTATAACTTTCACAAAGTCGATCCGTTGTCGTTGCCGCCATTCTCATTTTTCCACATGTTCATTAAGGAATATATTTTCCAGGGATCATTTCACATGAATATACATTCACAGATATTTCTAATATATTAACTGTTTCAACATTTTTTTCTATTTCCCACTTTTTACAAGTTGGTGGATTCTTGTAACATCTTCGTATTTATTCGATCTGATATTGACGTAACCTATTCTACTATACTCCGTATCACATCTTCAGTTTTCCCCACTTGTATTATTTGCTCATCTATTGCTTTACTGTACGTTCCATACAGTTTGTCAATCTACATACGCTTTAAGATATTATGCACGACTTAAGCGGTGATATGGCCGAATATTTAGTTTTTCCAGGCAAAATGCTTAGTGGCATTTAGTTCGTCTTTACGTCCTACGTTCAAATTCCGGCGAGATTGGTTTCGCTTTCATCCTTTCGAGGTCGATAAAATAAATAACATGTGAACAGTAGGGTCGATGTGATCATCTTACCCCTTTCCTCTAAACTGCTGGCCTTCTGCCAAAATTCGAAACCAAAATTCTTCATGACCTACGCTGGAAGCTGACAAAATCGTTAGCATACCGAGCAAATTGCTTCGAGGCTTTCGTCCGTCTTCACGTTCTGAGTTCGAATTCCATCAAGGTCGACTTTGCCTTTTATCCTTTTGCTGTCTACATAATAAATGCCAGGTGAACACTGCGCTCGTTGTAATCGACTTACTCCTCCCTTGAAATTACTGGCTTTGAGGCAAAATTTTAAACCAATATTATTTGTGACTTCAATTCTATAGAAAACTACGTCTACTTTTCGCCATAAAGTGCCTTTAGTCCCGTGCTTCACTCTACAATAAATAACTATGTTTCTGAATTATTTTAAAGAGTATTTTTAAATAGCTTCAGGGATTATGAGATACTTCTTTCCTGAATATCATTAGTTGTGTGATATCATCATGTTGGTATGGGAAAGTTTCAGTATCTAAGAGTGTGAATTTAACTAAATTATTTCCTTGCATATTCTGCACCGATTCTAGTATGTTTGTCCCAGAACACTGTGATGTTACTTATACGTTTATATGCAAATGTATAGACCCAAACAATGTAGCTGACATTTATAATTAGTTTTGTTGCATGCTTTTCGTAGATTATGGAAGGCGCTCACGTTATTTTAGAGTTACATTTTCTATTTACATCTAACCATATGAGAAGTTACAGATTGTACTGGACACTTAAGTTAATCTAATTTTGGCGTGACTAGTATTCTTTATCACTATTCTTAAATATGTTTTCAATGTTTTTGAATTTACGTACCTGTCATGCAATTTCTTCAAGATAGATTGTTATGGATTGTCTCCGTTTAGTGTACATACATTCTAATAGTACACTTAATTAGGCAATTACTTTGAACTATATTTGTTTCCATTTATGGATCTGGGGCATCAATACGAGAGATAAAATTTTGATTTATCTAATTCTACTTACCTCCTAATAGTTGTATAATGTGGACACAGATTTTCCTTTTAAAAACCTTGACAACACATTTATTTGCAAGTGTTTCATTTTGTTGTTTAGCTCTTAAATACGCCTTAAGGAATTATCTTTTCAGATATTCGAAGCTTTGTCCATTAATTATTATAGATTTTTTACGCATTAAGAAGAGGACAAGTTCTAGCATTCAGATATTTATGTTAAATAACTTTAATTTTTTTAAATTTTTATGCAATATTTTTGTATTCGTGTAATTTCATATTGCATTCTATTTGCAGAAATGCATTGTTTTGTATTAAGTATATATTTTGTGTGTACGCATTTGATATATGTAATTTAAATACAGTAAATATTTTGTTTTCAGCACGGCTAACATTGCCAATTTTTCTAGTGATATTCCAGATTCTATTCTATTCGTGTGTGACTCAACTGCATCTTTTAACGTATCCTCGTCTGTATAAGTATTTTTTCCTGTAATGCTTTTATTATCAAGATATTAGTCGTACTCTTAATCATTTTAGTATTTTCAAAGTAACTTGATGTGCAGTTTAACATTTTCACCACCTGTCAAAACTTTCCTAATTTGTTTTTTGTATTGTATTACTTTTTCTGCATTTGACATAGTTGCTACATTTTGACTTTTTCACGTGTCGTATTACCTTTAACCCTGTTCGGCAACAAATGAAATGTCTCCATGATTCCAATGCTTTCTACTTTACTCTCACCTGTTATTTGATAAGTACATTTTACTATGCAAGCGATCAGTATGATCTGTTTCTTTTACCCAGAAAACCAATTCAAGTTTAAATAACTATGGATTCCATTTTTTAGTTAGAATGAATCTTTTGACCTCGGAGTTGTTTTGTCTCGAGAACGCATTATTTTTCCATTAATTTATTAGTGATTTTTACGTATTGATTTTTAAAATTTTTCTATACGTGTGTAGATCGACATTTCACGGTGCATACTTGTATTCTACTTCAAACTTCCCTAAAGTGTATAAGAAAATATATAATGTGGCTGCTGCACGGATGTCACTGATCTTATACGTTCCTATTTCGTCTTTTATAGATCAGTTCATACATTTACTATATTATTTCCATGCATATTCTGCATAGTTCCTATAAGACAGCGCTTCTTAAACCTTTTTCCTTCATTACCTCATTTTTCATGAAGAGATTTTTCGCGACCCCGAGTATTAAATATAAAATAAATCATACAAATAAATACATATACAAATTATCGTTGTGCTGAACAATATACATTTAAAAAAGTAGTTATATTATTTGTCAAAATAAAAGTAGTTTTAGGATTTGTTTCAAGTACAGAAATAAATAAACAACAGTAAAAGATAAATAAATAAGCCAAAGTAAAAACCAATGAGACGGATGTGCTTGTTTTATGTTGCATAACAAATTAAACCTCGGCGTGATATTTGACACTGCTGGACGTAAAGCATCTTCTGTTGAACAATATTTGGATTTAATAAGAGCTAAAGCTGAAAAAGCCGTTTCACATAGATATGTGGTGCTAAGTGACAAAAGAACATGTAATGCCATTTCAAAAATTGTGGGAAATTCAGCTTTAGCTCCCATCCAGAATTCGGTTAAAGAATTTTTTAAAATTCAAGTTTCACGTTTGAGTCACTCGATAGCACAGCGAAGTCCTCTTGGACTTTATATGGCACATGATTAATATCATCAATGTCAATTGAAAATGATTTCTGAATCCAATACTTTTTGAAATTAAAATTCGATATGAAGTATTTGTTTCTAGGGTATTTAAGTGGTCCATAATAATTGTTGCAATTAAATTTTTACATTTCGAATGAATCATTTTTTACCCTATTCTTCCAAATGTTGATCTTTTTAATAAAACCCTCAATTTTATCATTCGAAGTAAATATATCAGTTTTCATTCCTTGACGAGACAAGTTGAGATTGTTTAGTTTCTCAAAAATATCTGACAAATAGCATAAATTTGAAAACCATAAATCATTTTGTAAAAGAGCAGCAAGATAAGATTTTTGTTCGGTTAAATATAATAATCTTGTCTTTTAACAACAATAATCAGTTTAAACTTCGCCCTCTTGACAGCCACCTTACTTGTCTGTGTAATAATAAGTTTTTGTATTCTGAGACCATGTCTTTAAGATATTTGAAAATAAACGGTTGTTAAAGGCACAGTTTTTAATAAAGTTTATAATTTTGATAACATCCTGAAGGACATCATTTAGTTCCGGGGCCAGTTTGTTTTACTACAAGGGCCTCTCGATGGAACATCGTGCACTTTGTAAAAGTTATATGATTATTACCAGCAGCTTTAACAAACGATTTAAAACCAATATTTTCGACCATCATCGCTTTTGCATCATTTATGCCTACATCAATACAATTTTCCTTTCCAAACACAGTTTAAAAAGAAATCGTTAACGTTACTATATATATCTTTCCTTTTTGTATATTCTTTCAAAGGATGACAAAATAGCAGTTCTTCATTGGCGTTTTCTTTATAAATGTATCTGACGTATACTAACAATTGAACTATTTTTGAAACATCAGTCGTTCGGTTTTATTTAAGTATAATAATAAGTTGTTCAAAGTGATCGCCGCTAATTTCATTAGCGACAGTGTCGTTCGAAAAAGGAATTTTCCGAATTTCATCACCATATTTACTTACGCAGAGTATTTCTACCATCTTCATCGCAGTAGGTAATAAAAGTTCTTCCCCATTGGTGCATGACTTTTTATTTTTAGCAATTAGATATGAAACTTCATATGACGCTAATAAATATTTTTCGTTTATAGTCATAAATTTCTCAAAATTTTGTTTCTATATTTGAAGATATAAAGAGTCTGTTAAAATATATCTTTAGTTTATTGACGTATGAGTGATGTTTGGATTCAAGAGGCATTTTGTTATATTGAGGGTTTCATACTTTCCACGGCCAAAACGTTATTGCAAATTAAACAAAGAGGTTGTTCCATACCATCGCTATTATTAAAAGAAAAACTAAATTGGAGAAATGCCTCATCGTATTTTCGTTTTCGCATCTTATGTGCCTCTCTCTGATTACTAGGCCCTGCTTGAACAGATTTTGTAGCATTGCTATCTGTGTCATTATTTCTGTTACTAAAGTTCAGCCATATATTAATGAGTAAAAATATTTTAATTTTGAAATATAAATCAAATAACGTTTCATAAAATATTTATTATGAAATTATGCAAATACTGATCTTAATAGAATGAAACATTAACATGTATTATTATGTATACACATATTAAGATGAACACAATCAACCAACTACATACGCTGTCACTGCACAACTCGCAACGGCGCCGCACGTGCGTTTTATTACCGCAGCGCTTGCGTGAAGCATCACGTTAAATATTGTGTGTTTGTGAAATAACTTATAAACTGAAATTGATGTGCTTGAACTTAATTTTCGTGACCCCAGCATCTTGCTTCGTGACCCTAAATTGGGACGCTACCCATAATTTAAGAAGCGCTGCTATAAGACAATTCAGTTATGCTTTGAGGAAAGCCATCGTGTTCTCCTAAGTGTCTTTCCATTTTCATTATTTTAATATTTCCACTTAACATTGGAGATGCAGTTAAACTTTCTCATATTCATTTACGTCCGCATTAGCTTAGGTGCAAGTGTAGTACAGCTTTCCTTCACTGTACAAATAACCGTACGTTTTTAACACAACAACAGTATGAAAAAATATAGTAAATTTCTTTGTATGCTGTAAATGTTCAATACGTGACAGAGACAACTTTGTTCAAAGTTTGGATAGGGAGACTTTAAGAAATGTTATCGCCAAATAGATTTGACTTAATAGAGACGTCTACCAGTATTAAACATGGATTAAATCTTTAGGACCAGACCACCGAAGCACCTCCTATATTATATACATATATACATATATGTCTCTTTCTCTCTTTCTCTCTCTCTCTCTCTCTCTCTCTCTCTCTCTC
>NC_068981.1:140479876-140481156 GCF_001194135.2 Octopus bimaculoides | reverse complement strand
TATATATATATACACATATATATAGATATGTATGCATAAATATATGTCTGTATGTATATATGTATATGTGTATGTTTATATAACTATATTATATGTATCCACATATGTGTAGTATTAGTAGTAGTAGTAGTAGTAGTAGTAGTAGTAGTAGTAGTAGTAGTAGTAGTAGTAGTAGTAGTAAATTTTGCTCGAATAAATAGAATAAACAAATAGCGTAATTTTGGACGCGTGTATGCACAATCTGCATCGTGTCCAGATGGGTATTCAGCGAATGACGCAAACTGCATTATCACTCCAGTTATTATAATGAGAATGAGTGTCAATGGAATAGGTTCCTTATAACATTGCTTCATCTGTTTTATTTGTTACGAACGTAATTGAATATTTGTGAAATATTCATTAAAATTGATCTGTAAATTGGATTTATAAATTATTATCAATGGTCCAGTAATCAGTAAGGATTGCTATAATTTAATTCATATTAATTAAAATATTCACCAATGGTTAATTACATGTTTCTGTGCATTAGAATTGAAGTCATCTTTAATAAACAAGAGAGATAACATATACACTAGAAATAGATTATATTATAACAAGCATAATTCCAAAAACGAATACTTCTATGACAGACTAGCTTGCTGGAAATAACAGGTGATAAGAAATGACAAATCTATGCGGTTAAGATGTTTGTTTTGAGTCCATACTAATTCATTTTCATTGTAATGTGCAACAAGTTAGATAGCTTTTATTTATTCATTTATTTTGCTATTCTTTTTCAAAAGTTCAGTATATTAAGTCGAATTATTAGCTAAAAGGATTAAGCACGACTTGGTTTGCGACATGAAATTTCAGCGAAATATTTTGTTCTTGAGGAATCATTGACGAGCGAGTTTGGCAAGCAAATTAACATGTTTTGGTAGATACAATTTTAAGTAGAAAACTATCCACCATTGGAGCATGAGAATGTGGTACTTGCTGAAGCGTTCTGATTTACCGATCACTTCTAAGAGGATTGCTCTGTTGGTTGTGTGTATATATTCTCACAGGTATATAAATACATACACACCACACACACAAAAACGCTACACACACAAACACACGCACACACTCTCTCACACACACAAACACACGCACACACTCTCTCACACACACATACACACACACGAACTCATATACATGTAAATATATATACATATATATATATATAAATATACATGTATATGCACATATATATATACATACATGTATATATATATATATATATATATATATATATATAT
>NC_068981.1:140474379-140479752 GCF_001194135.2 Octopus bimaculoides | reverse complement strand
CATAATTCCTAAAACGAATACTTCCATGGCATAGTAGCGTGCTGGAAATAACAGGCGATGATAAATGACAAATCTGTATGGTTAAGACGTTTCTTTAAGTCCATGGTAATTCATTTTCTCCTATTCTCCTTAATAATTCCCCGATTTTGCCTGAAAACATCCCCCCTCATAACTAGGGGAAAATAGACATTATTAGCTTGGAAGACTATCATAGATTTCGAGGGTAAGTTATGGATGGGGTCCGACAACCCTGATAATTTTGATATTGTTATGGGCTCGAGCGATTCATCTCAAATTATTGATTTTGTTGGTGCGTATCACTTAAAGTGCCTTATTAGTGAAATCTCTGCATTGCAGGGCGGTCTACATAGAGATGATGGTTTATTCATTATTCCTAGTAATAATAAATAAGTCATAGAAAGAATAGGAAAAGAATTAGAAAGCTTTTCAGAAGCTTTAACTTAGGACTCACTTTCGAACATAGCACCAAGGTGGCTAACGTCTTAGACACTACATTAGATATTAACTCGAGCCTATACTACACCCCTAGATAACCTAATGAAGTTACGAGGTATGAGAACAAATTCTCTAATCATCCCCCAATACATTAAAATCAGTAGTTAAAGGTATTTCTAGAAGAATTATGAAATTATCAGCTAATATAAACATTTTCAAGACTCTCTTTAAGGAGATTACTATAACGATGAGATTACTTTTCTTAACCCAGAAAGTATAACACCTACTACTAATAATAATGGGAATTTAAGTGAGAAGGAGAATAAGGCCCACTTGGTCGGGAAAACGAACCGACTGTGAAAGCATCCAACGCTCCTATTAAATCAAAGAATAAGATACGTAACAATAGGAAAATAAGAATCTAGGGTAAATAAGATTAATACTTTATATAATTGTAGAAAGATTACTGAGCGTATTATGTCACCCTCTAATGATAAGATAAATACCAACAGTGTAGCCATAACTAATAATCTAGATGTGAGTTTGGGAGGCGGAAGAAGAATAGATATATTCCGCCCTCATGTATACATAAAATATATGGAAATAGTAATATAGTCTGGTATAATGTTCCCTTCAACTGTGCTATATCTATCAGCATATGTATTAAATTTGTGGCAAGTTTAGATAAAAGCTTCCCTGGATTCCGTAGATATAATGGAATATTTTCCCGTAAGACAATCAGAATATCGTATATTCTACCCTCCCCAATATAAGTAACATCATAACCATGTTTAACAGAAGGAAAATAAAATTAGCAAGAGGAATTAATAATGATACTTGCATTGTCAGTAATGATTTAAACCCCTGTAATTATGATAATAATAATGGATATGTTGAGATCTAATACATGTAATATAAAGTGTGATGCCAATGTTTATACTAGCGCAGGTATTATTGTTGCAGTACCTGATGGTGCTGCAATGAATTTAAATGATACTATAGGTAAAGGAAGTAGTAATAATAACAATAATAATAATATTGATAATAATTATAGTAGTAGTAATAATAATAATATTGATAATAATAATAACAATAATATGAATATCAATAATATTAATAGCAGTACTGCTCTCATTGGCAATTGTAGAATAAAATTTCATTGTCCGTTATTAGTTCGGTGTTTAATTCAAAACAAAGATTACAGATGTACAATTGTGACTGAAACTGGTATATATAGGGCAATATTTCCCAGACATTTCACGCCAAATTTCCATGTCGACCACCTATCGGTCAAAAAGTGCTCTATCGCCCACTTGGATAAAAAAAAACAGACACAACCCCACTCCAACCCAAATCCCTTAGGAAAAAAACCACACCTTGTATCATATGACACACACTATATCGTAGACTCGTTGCCCTGTTACTGTCGTTTGGACTAAATATGCGGTTGTTTACAAATCCTTTATTGTAGGTTTAGCTTGGCCATTAGTATGAATAAAATTCTAACGTAACTCAAATGTCATGCAGACAGATGAATATTATACAGACAGATAAACTTCGGTAAAATTGCGCTTTTTTTATTTATTCATTTTTTTTTTTGCACTGATTTCCATTTTTCTCAAATGAACCAGTGGTCAGAATTACCGATGCAAAAATAATTAATGATTGTATTGTCTGGTGCTATGCAGCTAGTGCAGATACATTCGGCTTCAAACTTTTTCAACTTTCGCCGCAATCTCCTCACTGTGTTACATCCAGTCTAATTCTTTTATGGCTAACACCAGATTCAACCAGCTACGAGGTAGGGAACGCAAGGAAAAGTAATTTCAGATGTTTCCACAGGAATTCAATATAACCTGATAGTACCATAAACTTTCTTTGCCATTACAGCGATATCACATTGTGGCACCGTTGTCATTTTGTAATTCTATCAATTCCTCCTGAACGTGATACTCGCAATCGACTGCATCGACCTCAAACGGATTGCTATACCAATTTGGAATATTCAGCGCAATAACATCTTGAAATTGCTCCACCATGTTATCATGCAATGATTGTAAATAGTTGCGATATGTAGTTAAATCTTCATCAACTAATTCATCTTTCAAAGAATCAAGTTGTGGAAATTGAGGGAATTGACGTTTTGAAATGTTCGATAACTGGGCGAAGTAATGTTTCTCCAATTGTGTGTGACTTCCTAGACTTAGTAACAAGCAATGCAATGTTGTACGGTGCAATCAACCCATCATTCTCCTGTTTACTGGTTTACTAGTTTCCTGGAGTTGTGTGTTGAATGTTTGTATTTGCTTTTTGAAAGAGGAGCTCAGTTGCAAAAAGTATAACGGCTTGTACTTCTTGTCAGAATGCTTTGCATCCAACTGATACTTCAAGCGTGATGGTTTCATTACTTCGTTGGTCAATATTTCATGGCAAAGAAAGTACATTGGTGACTGACAGTTCTGAGGAGAGGAAATAAATCCAAACGACAAATAATTACTACTGTACTTTCGACACATTTTCTTGACTGGAGGCATCAATAAATTGAAAATGTGAAAACGAATTTCTCCAGGCGGCATCAGAAATGCAGTATGGTCCCAAAGAAAAGAAGAAGTCAAGAGTGCAGAGTCAGATGACACGGGTCGTAAACTAGCCATCTGTTGTGAAGCAGTGATGGTGGGACAGAAAAACAAAGACACACATAGATATATACATATATATACATATATAATTAAAGATTATCGAGCGCTTTTCTACTCGTTCAAGCGTTACCATATTTTATATATATACATATATATATATATGCGTAGCTAAACTGACTGTGGGCACTAGCCAGCACCAGCATTGCTAGAAATAAGAGTTAAAACAACTCATAGCCACAAGAAGCACTTATCTCAATGGTTTGCAAGGCAGGCAAGCTTCGTTGGCGGGTAGGCATTGCCAGATCACAATGAGTGGCATAAGGCGTATCATTTCTAAGATAATCTTACTAACTGACAAAGCGAGTTGCGTTTAGCCCAAAGCGGTAAGTGAGAGTCACTGACGAGCATCAACATAAATGCAAACTCATTGTGACTTCGATATGCACAGGCGGTGAGGGAGCTTACCTCTCTTGCCAGTTAAGATAGGTTCTTCCCGTGGTTATGAGTATTTAACTCTTATTTCTAGCAATACTGGTGCTAACTTCTACCCTCAGTCACTTTAGTGACTTCTATATTTCTGCCTTGTGACTGTAAAATTGTGAACAAGCCACCATTATTATTATTTTATATATATATATATATCTGTGTGTGTGTGCGTGTGTGTGTGTGTGTATGTATACACATACACACACATACTTACGTGCATACATACATACATACATGCATGCATAATCACATATCTATATAAATGTGGGAATTGTAATGACTAAAGCGAGCAGTTGACACCCAAATTATGAGTTGACGAGCAGCAGGTAAACAAGATGTATTGCAAATTGATACAAAATCTTTGCGAATTCATTATATATCTTAGATAGATTGTAAGCATCATACGTTTAGAAGGACAGGAATACACATTTTAATAAAAGTAAAACTTTCACTCAGTTATTTGTATCACAAAGCAACTGGTGAGAAATTCTATTTTCAATGCAAAAAACTATAACCACCGTTGTCTAAGGATTCGAGTAATAAGTTTAGAGCAGTTACATGTTGATATACAATGAGACAACGAAATATACCACGTGGAGATTGTACCTTCAAACGCATAGTCAGTACACAATATCACGAGAAAGAAACCAGTTGAAAGTGATCGATTCACTTCTGACAGTGCGACTCGTGACAGTTCTTATGATCAGTCAGCGAAGACTATCGATAGTATCCGAATCCACAAGAATAATCAGTAGTTTTCAGAAATAATCGTCGAAATAAGAACAGTATTCGCATGCAATTTGGTAGGGAGAAATAATTGCAAAATATACTGATATTAAACTATAAGGTTTAAACAGACTTCCAGCGATGCATGAAAGCAATAATGATGAACTGAATATAATGAAAGTTCATATTCTTATCCTAGGTATTATCCACTTACTTCTATGACAATGCTCACAAAGGATGAAGATAGAAGCATTTGAAATTTTGTTTGATTAATTTCTGTGCTCTTAAATTGCATTTATTTGTGAAGAAATTATATCTAGATCCTTAAAATATATCAGCATTGGATTTTGTAGAGGATTCGTGTTACATAGAGGAGATATTTATGTAGTCTATACATGTCTGATAAAGCAAATTTCATTATTTCTTCGAAAATAATGTCTACATATACACAAGTATACGAACTTCAGTCTGTTGTTATTATTGCTAGTTTTGTTGTATTTACTGGTGCTGCTGTTGTAGCTGCTGATCCTGTTATTACCTGCAACTTCATATTTTCAAGCACTACTAATAAATTATACTTAGCAAATCGCTGCTTCTGTTTTAAAAGAATTTTACGCTTCGTTGTCTATAATATGTTGCATACACACATACACACATACGTGCATTGCGTTGTTATATAATAATATTGTTATATAATATTTCATCTTTTGTTTTCCGTTTTATTTTCGCTGCTTTTCTAATTTCGTTTTAATTCAGTATAACAGGATTCATTATATTCGTTGATTGCCTATTGAATAGATTATCAAATGTGATTTTTCTCAGCAGGAATTCAATTTATTCAATCAGCCAATTACACTATTGTGCCAATGTCTTGTAATGAATAACATGAAGGCGCAAGATTATACGAATCATATGCACACACACACATACACGGACATTAACATACAACCATACATACACAAACATTTATTTTGGCGTACATGCACACACATGTGCACAAGCCCAGACATGTAAATACATGCGTAGATTCATGTATGTATATATATATATATATATATATATATAT
>NC_068981.1:140467017-140474088 GCF_001194135.2 Octopus bimaculoides | reverse complement strand
TATATATATATATATATATTGATATATGTATATATATACATATTCATATATATGTCTGTGTGTATGTATATATATGTATATATGCATATATATGTGTATGTATATATGTATATGCATCTCAGTGTGAGTGTGTGTGTGTAAATACAATTTTAATTAAAGACATTATGTACCACAAATTCAATTACACGATTAAATGCATTAATTTAATTCATGTTTTTATTTCTATCAAAGTGAACGAAATGAATGATCCTTAACTCCTTGTAATTCTCCGAGTAATTTAAATGTTGATTTGTGAAAACATGATGATGAGGATAAGGATGTTGATGTTAATGATGATGATGATGACGACGACGATGACGGCGACAGCGATAATGCTGTTGATGGTGATGGTAATGATAAAGACAACGGTGACGAGGAAGAAGATAACATGGTGTCAACGACAATTAGATTGATAAGGAAGGCATTTATTACCATCATCATCGACATGTAGTCATTTTACAGTTATCCAAAATGTATGACGTAATAGTTAGTGCAAGCATGCTATATTACGTATTGTCATATGAGATTATCTTCAATGGGTCTCAATATAAACACGAACACGAACACTAACCACCTACATATGAATGTACGTACAAATGTAGACAAACAAACACACACTCATGGACACACACACACACACACACACACACACACGAACACATATATATATATATTTATGTATGTGTGTGTGTGTGCGTGTATATACAAAATATGGGGATTTAGTTCACAGGTGATCTAAAAGATTACGTACGCTAGGTAAGTGCTGTAACGGATAACTAGAGAACAAAGGTTATAGCTGAGACGGTAGTTATTGAGCCATTGCAGATTTCCGATATAGCGGATACATAGTTGTTAGAGAGGTCAACAAACAGACATATATATGTCTGCATGCATGTACTTACGTATATTAATGTATGTTGTTTTGTGTTGCTTTGTATTAAAGCAGTGAAACATTAGATTGGAGTTTCACTCGATACAGCGCAGTGGAATAACATTTTTATTTTATTTTCTTTCAACGAAAATTTTGAGAGTGACTTGAAAATCTTGGTTATTTGCAGAGGTTTTCTTGATTTACTTTTGACCTGAAGTTTGATCGGTTGGTGAGTGGAGCTCCATATATGAACTGTGGATATTGTGTCAATCTGCTTACAGGGAGAGAGAAAAGGTGTTTTGCTTAACAAATGAGAGGAAGAAAATTTGTTTTTATGGTTTGAGGAAAACGATAGTGTCTTTCCTTTGATACTAGCTATTGACGAACATTTTTACTGTCAAACATATATATGCAGCTATGGATTATAATATTTCATTAGGTGGCATTACTGGGTTATAGATTATGTTAATAAGGCAGCAGTTTCTCATTAGTACTCAAGATAAAATGCGGTACGTCAAGAAGTGTCCGGATTAATGTTGATCTTTTTGTGCATTTAACGTATATAAGAAACCATCAAGATATTTTTGTTAAGTATCTTACAAACATAACGCACCTCGCATATGTAATTCCATATCATTTTCCAAAGGCTCAGTCCAAGCCATACGTTGTGAATGAAGTTGAATAGACAGAAACGATACAGTCGACCGCCAAGTGGTCTGTATCTATAATTCAGCATGTACAGCGCTTATCTCTCTGAGAATTACGCTAAGAGCACATTTGGCTGTGCTACGCTCAGTCACCTAAATGTTATTAAAGAATAATAATTGTTTTAAACAAACGACTTGTGCCTGTGGTTGCCCCTGCCCCCGTCACCACTTTAAAACCAGTGTTGGTGTGCATACGTCTCCGTAACTTAGCGGTTCTGCTACAGAGTCCATTTTGCTCAACAATGGATTTCATGTATCAAATTAGGAGATAATGTGTTTTTTACCACTAACAGATTGAAATATTCTGTCGTTCATAAAGGCACAAGTCATAGATACAATACAATATAAGTAAAGTCGTAATATACAGCATATTCATGGTAAATCCCTTGATCAACGTACATTGACAATATTGTTTGAATGTTGTGCTGTTATAGAGATTATTGAATTAGATATTCGTAAAACAAAAAAAATATGTATTCTGTATCAACCTGTCTAGTACGAATTCTGAGATTGGATTTCGTAAGCAGCTAGTAAGCGTTGTGAAATAGTCACAATGGTAATACTTATAGACTTATGATTAGTAAAAGATTAAGTGAAGGTAACTGACCGCTTTCTAAATAAATGTAGCGCAATGTAACATTGTAACGAATTATAGTTAGTCCGGTGATTAATCGAACAAACGTAACGTGCCGAACTTTGTGTATCCTGTTTCTTTCAACGCTTATAACTAATGTATTTCTAAGTAGTGCCTATGTCGACATTAACAGTGAGTATTCGTTTGCTGATGAAGTCCCACAGTACTATTAAAATGTCTGATTGAGGTTTTCCATCTTTTCCAACACGGAAAGACTGTAGATAAAGCAAAGATGTTTAAATTTATGTATATGATGTTTTTCTAAAATCTCTAGATATATCGCCAGTAGTACAGTATAGCAAATATAATCTAACAAATGGGAAATATGAGGCAAAAGATAGTGAAATAAGATATAGAATAGATCTTCCTTTGAAATCTAGACCTCCTTATCAATAATCTAGAATAGATTATTCCTTATTTTGTTTGTAAATGTATCAGTAAATTCAGAATTGCATATATGTGTTACAAGAGCATTTCCTGTATTTGACTATAACGTTATATATTCCAAAACAATACATATTACAAAACAATAGAGTGGATCGATATAAAGCTTGTTGAGAAATATCATTCCCCAGATACAGGTATGCAGAAATATCTTAGCTAATGACAAACAGAAAAATGATAAAACAAAACTCAGAATTAAATGGTTGGTAAGTAAAGCTCTGTTCAGATATGAATCTAGACTGTGAACGATGGAACTTATTTAATGTTTCAGACACTTTTAAGAAACCTCACTTTGAAGAGTACGATCAAAATATGTTACTCTGTGTACGGTGGTAGTTAAATAATCATTGATATTTATACATGATTCAAACATCAAGAATATTAATGTGAGATTCATTGATGGACATAAGGATATATATAGATATTAGTATATACTCATTTATCTAACCTAAATAACAAATAGGGTTAAATCTCATATAAATTTTTAAAGTCAGATTCTATCAAAAATTAAATGGAAATATTATCCGTTAATGTCGAAATGTAATTAGTATTCATTTGTTTGTTTAACTCCTATCTATAAAATAGCATTTAACTCCATATAAATTTTACATTTGAAGTTTAAGAGGAAATATATGGTAATGCATTTTTGCAGGCATTATATCATATGATATGAGTTTTAGTTTCATATCTCTCTTTATAGATAGATCCAAAGGTATTCATACAAACTTGACTTACGGCAGACTGATAATGGATTATCTAAATTAGTTATTTTACAGGAGTGCCCTTTCACCATTGACAACGGTTTGTTGTAATAATCTTTGCCAAACCACACACACACACACACACACACACACACACACACACACACACACACGCACACACCTAAATGTGTGTGTATGAGTGTGTGTACGGGTATATATATATATATATATATATATATATAGAGAGAGAGAGAGAGAGAGAGAGAGAGAGAGAGAGGGAGAGGGAGAGAGAGAGAGAGATGTATGTATGTATGTATGCATGCATGCTGAATGTGCAAAAACAAAGCAAAACATTACAAACAGGACAGGTTTCACAAAGGTGTTGTTATTGGCATAAAATATTTCATCGTAACTGTTGAGAAACTTGCAGAGAAGCTTGGATTTGGTCATTCAATTAGTCATTCAATTCAGCGCTAGAAGAAAAACGACCATATTTGGTTTCATGACGAAAGGTGTTCTTTCATCTTCCATCATATGCTCGGCGACTTACAGCGAGTAGTTTGAGGGAGAAACGATCCCTACCTACCATATTCACCGTATATTGCCCTATCTGATTACCATTTATTCTGCATTCTTAAGAATCATTGGACGGGAAAACTATTAATTCTGTAGGTCAGAACAGTAGTGGAAGCGTATTTTTTGTCACGGAGAAGTGAATTTTGGAAGAGGGCACTTGTAAGTCTACCTGATAGCTTTGTAGAAAATGAGAGAAAATGAGAGAAATTAGATTTAAAAAGAACTTTGCTTATCTTAATTTTGAAATGTCAAAGAGGTATAATAAAATCGCATTAGTTATGGAATGATCCTATATAAAGGCCACCAAATTAACTATGCTTTTGACACAGCAACATTTTTTTACTACTAAAACTAACCTCGGAAACGAGTTCGGGTCGCACAATTTTGAGGTCATTTTCAGGCATTATTTCGATTTACTTCTAATGTTTCACGTCCGCCGTTTCAGGTATGCGTAGAATTCTACTCATACAAACATTTATGAAAATGTACAGATAAATATATTAAAATAAGCCAGACCCACATAAATTTCATTAAGAGACATCCATTTCTATATATATTATAAGGTAATACAGTCACACACTCTCTCTTTTTCTTTCTCTCTCTCTCTTTCTCTCTCTCTCTCTCTCTCTCTCTCTCTCACACACACACACACACACATGCATATGCAGACGCACAAATGCATACAAAAAATATATATGCATATATATTTATGTACGTGTATGTGAAACGTAATGTCTGTATGCGTGTGAGAGAGAGAGAGATAGAAAGAGTGTGTGAGTGCCACTTACACATAAATACAAAAAAATACATACATGACAACATACCTTCACTCACTTATTTAGTCACTCTCTCACTTTTTCTCACGCACACGCACACACGCACACGTCCATCTCTTATACATATACATCACGTACATACATCTTTCACTTTTTCCTCTCTTTCACTTTCTACTCTCACTTCAGAGTCAATGTCACCTTTTCACTTTCTCCTTTCTTTCAGTGTCTGCTCTCTTCAAAGTATAAATAGATAAATAAAAATTACAGAAATTAACGAACAGTCATATGATCCCATATGATCCAGTTGACAAATTTGCTGCTTCAAACGATAGAATGCCATAAAATAACTCACTTTGGCATACATATGCACACACATACACAGACAAACACACAAACGCACACATTCTAGGTAAGAATTCTGTACGAATTATGTTATTTCTTGTTGTGTGCAAGCGCAAAATTACAGCTCCGATTCAAATGACCTGTTTCTATTTTTTTAATTATGTTTGTGATGAGCGTATTTAAAAACCTAATCTTCGATATAAACTTAAAAGGAATTTTTCGCAGAAATCCTGTGCTTTACCCGTTGTTAATTAATACCTTCTTATACAATGAAAAAATACATACTTTGTGATCCTTCTTAAGAACAGAAAGCACTTTCATACAAACTTCACGTTCAAACAAACAATAACTTCCATTACGTCAGTAATCCCGTTCACTATATACCAGCTGTGCCGATTTTGCTCATAGTAATTGAATTAATGGACGACAAGAAAATGTACACAGGAAATGTATTTTCTTGACGCTCGGTGAGATGTGAGAGTTTGAATTTTCGTGCACAGTTCTTCGTTGGAAAGGGGAAAAGGAAAAGGCCAACAAAAGAAAAGGCAACGCCAACAGCACGTGTGTGGTTACATACATATGCGTGTATGTATGGCATGTGTATGGGGGATGAACGGATAATGAAAATGTGTGTAAGTCTGTCTTTATGCATATTTGTATGTATGTATTTATGTATGTAAGGGAATGAGGTACCCTCACAGTTTTCATCGAAACAAGGAAACTTAATTTACATTCGTTATTCTTTGACTGATAACATTTCCCGTAACTTTTCCCGGCAGACCTGTGCGTTCTGTTATTCTTAACGGCGACAGAAGGTGGAATTTGACTTCAGAATGCAAAGATCGAGATTACCAAAGTAAAATGATTTAGTAATAGACTGAAGACTCAGTATGGTCTTTGGTACAGTGTGTTTATACATTCGTGCTTCACAGTACCCATGTCAAAGCTTCAAAAGGTAAAGTATTTTCATTGAAGTTTGGCAATAATTAATTGAAAATATATTAGAAACCTGAGAACGATGTGTATGTAGAGGAAGCAATAAGAATCTCTTATATCAAAGTAGATATGTATATATTAGCGTAGTCTGTAAAATAAGCCAGTGTTTAGATGTTTATAAATACTGTACAATCGGGCCACTGCTTGTTGAAATAAATCAAACTCACCGAATCTACGAGACGGAATTGAGACATTATATACAGGAACATAAATTCTCCCTCTCTCCCTCTCTCTCTCTCTCTCTCTCAATGGTAAAAACCACAAAAGACTTATGTTAGGTGAGAGATGTAGACGTACACTAAAGCGATTACGTAGATATTAAACACACAAGGCTTCATAATACATACACATCTCTTCGCATGCGCGCGCGCACGCATACAAGCGTACACGTGTGTGCATGTGTGTGTGTTGTATGTGTATGCGTGGGCGTGTGTGTGTTTGCAGACACTCGGCTAAGTGGTTAGATCGTCGGGCTCACAAATATGACGTAGTGATTTCGATTCCCTATACCGGTATGTGTTGCTGCTGTTGAGCAAGACACTTTATTTTACGTTGCTCCAATTCACTTAGGTGTAGAATTGAGTTCTGACGTCACTGGTGCCAAGCTCTATCAGCCTTTGCCTTTCCCTGGATAACATCAATCACGTGGAGAGGGCAGCCTGGCATTCATGGGTGACTGCTGGTCTTCCATAAACAAACTTGCCCAGATTTGTGCCTCGGAGGGTAACTTTCTAGGTGCAGTCCCATGATCCCTCATGACTGACGAGGGTTTTTACCCTACACACACACACGCACACACACACACACACATATATATATATATATATATTTGTTGCACCTTGTTTACCATTTTGTCCTTTTTTTTTGCCACGTCATGTACCCATGTATGTATCTATATGTACATGTAGATGAACGTATATACATACATGTACATATATATGCATATACTCATATATTGTTTATATATATATATATATATATATAT
>NC_068981.1:140465724-140466658 GCF_001194135.2 Octopus bimaculoides | reverse complement strand
TAAACTACGCAAAAATGAAAATAACACTGACATGTGCTTTTAACAGATATTTTAACGAAAAGAATAGTCTTGAAATACCAAAGAGTTATTTTATTCAATAAAATCGTCATTCGCTTCAGCCACGACCTCGGAATCTCCAGCAACTCTTCTGGACGCTCTCCTTGTTTGAGATGGTGAATGCAGTCATAATACTTGCCTTCAGTTCATATTTAAATTTACAAGGAGTTTTGTTGATCTCTCGCATAACTGCGTCCCACACATAATAATCAAGGCTGTTAAAGTCTGGGGAGTTACGTGGCCAGATGTTAGGGGTGATGTGGTCGCAGAAATAGTCTGACAACCATAACTGAGTTCTCCTGCTTGTGTTGCATGGTGCAGAGTCCTATTGCAAAACAGCGTCTTCCAGCAGTCACCTTCTTCACACAGGGTTGCATTATCCCCTCTATCTCCTGTGATGGACCTGATTGATTCGTAGTCAATCATAGTTTGGATCTCACCAACAAATTCAGGAGTCGTATTCGTATGAGAAAGATCAGAGTGAGTTTTCCGAGCTGCGTACCTTCGTAATCACAATTAGACTTATCCACTCATTCCGAATCCTCTGCATTGTCCTCAGATTTACGCCCAAACACTGTTATACTGAGTTGTGAACAAAATCAAGAGCAAACAATGTGACTACGCGAAATTGAGAATATAAAATGGCGACAATTTACCCATCGAATCCTGTATATATATATATATATATATATGTGTGTGTGTGTGTGTGTGTGTGTGTGTGTAAATATATATATATATATATATATATATACGGTGGGCTTCTTTCAGTTTCCGTCCACCAAATCCACTCACACGGCACTTGCCCAAGGTGCCACTCAGTGCGACTAAACCCGGAACCATGTGGCTGGTAAGCAAACTACTTACCACACAGCCACTC
>NC_068981.1:140464976-140465624 GCF_001194135.2 Octopus bimaculoides | reverse complement strand
ATATATATATATATATATATATATATGGCGGGCTTCTTTCAGTTTCCATCCACCAAATCCACACAGGCTTCTGTCGACCAGAGGCTATAATAGATAACACTTGCTCAAAGTGCCACACAATGAGACTGAACTCGGATCCATGTGATTGAGAAGCAAGCTTTTTACCACTCAGCCACGCTTGCGGCCGTGGTCCGAGCGTTTGGTGTTAGTGTTAAGTCGCAGTACGTGACTCAGAAAGACTTCCAATTTCTATAGTGCAACAGGAACATAATGTGCAATAGCTTCGTTCTATGTTGAATTAGATAACTTTCTTTTATTAGCCACACAGGGCTGCACACAGAGGGGACAAATACAACTGTTGAGCTTTTCTTTATTAAAAAAAAAAAGGTAAAATAAAAATTAACAAATCCGATCAAAAGGGATCGGTAGGGGCAAGAAAAAAAGAAAAAAAAGGGGGTATCGTATATCACAGAAAATGTCAATTGTGTAAAATGGGGTAACATTAGGTTTATCCATGGAGAGAAAAAGCCTACGGAAAAGACCATGGTAACCTCAGCAGGGAATAGACACATGAGAGCAAAGTGCTCTCTCTCTCTCTCTCTTTTTTAAAATTTTTTTCTCGATTTATAGGATCATGGTCAAATAGGT
>NC_068981.1:140463169-140463647 GCF_001194135.2 Octopus bimaculoides | reverse complement strand
TTCAACCGCGGAAGAGGGGACCGAAACCAGCCACTATGAGGACGGCTTCCAAGTAGTGATGGTCTACCCTATCGAAGGCTTTTGATTGATCCAAATTGATCAGCGCCCCACCCATACCAGGTTCCTTAACTACCCTGTCCATGATGTAGCGGATCAGATGGAGGTTGTCATGGATACTCCTACCCGGCACGGCGCACGTCTGCGCCCTGTCGACTAGTTTCTCGATGACAAGCGCCAACCTCTCGGCTAACACTTTGGCCAAAATTTTCAAATCTGCGTTGAGCAGAGTGATGGGCCGAACATTATCTATGACGTTCCCCTTGTTTGGGTCTTTCTTTAGTAGTGCCACAGATCCTCGCTTTACAAAGACGGGGATGCTAACGTTTTGCAGCCAGTTGCAGTAGACAGCTGCCAAGACGCCTCCAAACAGATCTGGCATATGACAATAAAGTTCGTAGGGCAGACCATCCAAGCCTGG
>NC_068981.1:140458494-140463159 GCF_001194135.2 Octopus bimaculoides | reverse complement strand
ATCTGGCATATGACAATAAAGTTCGTAGGGCAGACCATCCAAGCCTGGCGACTTGTCTCCCTTGCAGCCTGCCATCGCATCCCGTACGTCCGCGGTTGTGATGGGTCCTTCACAAAACTCCGGCTCTCTTGCTGAGAGTCGTGGCAGGCCATGCAGGTAGGCACTAAAGTCTACTCTGCGTTGTGACCCACCAGTTGTCCCGAACAGTCGGGCAAAGTGCTGTTGAAAGGCCTCGCACATCCTTTCAGGCTCGAGTAATTCTACATCTGTCAGAGACCTAATGGTGGCTCTGTTGCCTCGTTGCGCCTCCGCTACTCTGGCCTCTCGGGCCGCTCCAACTCCCTCGTCGCTCAGAGCATGCATCCTAGCTCTGACAACGCATCCTTCGTGTTTGGCGTTGAAGTGTTGGTCGAGGGCCAACCTCGCCGCCACTACGTTGGACGCGATGCCAGTACTAAGTGCCTCTTCTAATTTCTTAGCTAGGTCTCCCTCTATTCTATTTCGGTCTAACGCTAGGGCCTTTACTGTACCTAGCCGATTCTGACTTGATTGTTTTTTTGAGGGCATACCACCATCTGTTCTTGATGATGGCACCCGTTAATCCTCTCTTAACTAAAGTGCTAATCCGGTCCCTGTAAACCTGGCGTGCCGTGAGCGTTCAACTTCCAGTAACCGGGACCCTGTCTATGTGTCTTATCTAAGTCAAGCGTACAAGTGACAAATTTGTGGTCTGTGTAGCTGACTATGTGGAATTGTGGACAACCTACTCTATCCTTATCCACTGTCCTACAGAATACCCTATCTAAGTACGATCTGGACGACCCGATGCGGTTACTCCATGTCCACGTTGGCACATTCGGGTGGTCCAGTCGGTACCTGTCAGACAGTTGGAAACGTCTGAGCAGGTCTTTGAGGCTTTTGCATCCCTTTCTATTGCTATCGCTGCCTGCGTAATCTAGATGCGTGTCCAGAGTAGCGTTCCAATCCCCCACTAAAAGTAAAGGTCCAGACGTTCCCAAGAAAACCTCTAGACGTCGATAGAAATCTGGCCGGCCTGTTAAAGACTGTGCATAAACTGCTATCAGTCGAAAAGCACACCCATTGCTGCCGTCGACATCCAAGACGACCAGCCTACCCTCCGGGTCTAGGAAAATTGCTTTTACTTTGAGGTACAAACTCTTCCGAAGAATCACCGCGGTGCCTCCTCCACCCATTCTCGGCACACACGGAGAAAAATAAATGTTGAAATGTCCGCCGAACATGTGCTGGAGGGCCCGCGGGTTGTGGATTCTGGTCTCGCTGATGGCTATGACATGCAGATTTATAACAATTTAGATAAGATGACCGCCAGTATACAACTGCAAAGAAAGTTACAAATAAAAGGATGATAATTCTGGGGTTGAAGGAAATGGAGTACATCATTAACTAACTAGTACATATTTCAAAACACACTCGGAACGAATATCATTTTATTTAGCGGGGTTACGTAGATGTTCAATGTTTCTTCTCGTCGGTAATTTTTTTTTTCTTTTTACCACGAATAATTCAGACAATTTCAACAGTGAAAACAGAAATGTTAAACATACCTGTATTAGTATGTGTATTAGTACCGTGCTTTTCTAACTTTAATTATTGTACTGGTGTATATATGTAGGATCGTATAAGTATCATGCGAAGATACTACATCTGATCTTTTATTCTGATTTTTAAACTCTTATCGCTTCAGCGCCTTCTTGACAACTTCATTACCTTTCTGTGATAATTTTCGTCTCCTACGATTTTTCCAAAATCATCCCATAAATTCTATTTATACAGATAAGGAAATTACCTTCTTAGTCATTTGATCGTTTCCTACGTTCACTTTCACATGAACTGCTGACGTTCTATGAATATTCTCTGCTTCATACATATGTGCGTGCATACAATTATAAATACATCCATTGATTCTTTTTTGAGTTCTCATTGTTGAAGGAACTAGTTGAAATTTCAATTTAATTAGTCCTCTGAAAGCATTAATTTCCACATTATATGGCGCAGGACCGGACAGCGGTGATTAAATTAACTGACTGATTAATCACAGTAAAGGCATAGCATGTCTGCCATATATCAACATATAGTACATATTTTATCACCCGTACTCAGCTGTACCGAAATATCAGAGTGCCAACAATTTCGAAGGAGGGAGTAAGTCCATTACAACGACTCCGGCGCTGAATTGATAATTATTTTATTGACCCTGAAAGAATAAACGCAATGTTCAGGTCGGAGGAATTTAAACTCGGTGTTTAAAGACGGACGAAATATCGATAAGCATTTTGCACGGCGTGTTAACGATTCTGCCAGCTTGCCGCTCTGCTATACCCAAAGATTGATCTTAAATTTTGATACAAGGCCATTATTTTAGGCGGATGAGGTCGTTAAATCGGTTACATCGACCTCAGGGTTAAACTGGCACTTATTTTATCGACCTCAAAAGGATGGAATGCAAGGTCGACTTCAGTGGAATTTGAACTCAGAATGTAAAGACGGACTAAATGCCGCTAAGAGTATTTTTCCGTACGAGCTGTCGGTTCTGCCTGATAACCACCTTAGATGTATCCAAATATTACGAATATGTGAATATTGCGACAATGTATATATGGAATCAGTGTCTTAGTGAATATATCACGGATCAGGATTGAACTTCTTTTCTGGACCAGAGGCTTCCAGATTCAATATTAATTGATCATATCATCGCGTGAGGAAATGCGAAAATAATATATGCAGTGATTCTTAAAGTTGTGAATGTTTATCGTTGTGAGTTTGTTTTTTTTTTGTTTTCTTTTTTCAAGCGTATAATTGAACACTTCTCGAAATATATTATTATTTTCGGAAGAATAGATTCTTCTAACGGCATTATATTATTATTTATCTGAAATACTATATTGTTTGATTTAGTGACATTTTGTACTGTATTTGTTTGTTTTTTTTTTGTTTTTTTGTTTTTTATCCAAAACGCGTAAATCATAAATAGGCAAAGGTAGTATACTGTACAAGTGAAAAAAAGCAAATGTAAACTAACAAAAAATTTGCTAACGCATCTCTCGTATCTTTTGATTTTCTAAGTCTGTAGATAATACTGATGATACTTTTTCGACCGATATTATTAAATTAGTGTTACTTTTGATTAGTAATATCTCCACGTTTCTATTTTGAATATTCTATTTCTTTTACTATTAATGCCAAATTATCGTGGTGCTGTATTATATTTAACCGATCGGAATGCGTACTAATTTTTCTTTTATAGGCCTGTTGTTCAATAATTGAGGGGGAAAAAAAAAGAGAATCTAGCAGATAACTGAAGCTAAGTTGTTGCTTAAAAGGTTGTGTTCATTTGCTAAGTGGTTGGTATTACCATTTACAATATTATCAAATTCTTGCACTTTTCTTTGGTCTGTTGTGTTTGGCACTATTTATATTTTACATGATTACATTTCATACATTTGCTACTTCATATATATATATATATATATATACAGAGAGAGAACAATACGAGTTTTTTATGTTAGTTGCAGAAGTGTTTTCTTACGTTACACAATTTCCAAATGTTCTTGCTTGTTTTTAATTTCCATCGACATAAATGTCAGTTACATTTCCAGTTGACAACAGAAGATAAAACATTAGTGAAAAATACTAATGTTTGGAAATTGTTTTCATATATGCGTCATAGTGTTTGTGCTCTTATTTCTAATTAAATTTTGCGCTATGAAAATAATATAGATACCGCGGAAACACAGACACATACATATATATATACATACATACTACATACAGATATACATGGATGCCTTTATGTAAAATATCACACACACACACACACACACACACACACACACACACATATATATATATATATATATATGTATATATAAATGAGTAACAAAGAGGTACAGGTGTCAATTCATTACGGCTGTTTCAAGCGACTTTTTTAATTGATTAATAAAAGCATTACATCATTGCAAAGAAACCGTTTTCTAACACGACTGCAATAACTTCAGACATGAAGGATAATTCGACTGATCTACTATAGTCACAACTCCACAGAGCCGAAATATTTACATTGATTCTGCTGCTATTCAGTCGTATATATGTGCCTGTCTAAAAATGGCTTCGCTCTCCAAAACCTCAAGTCACTGCCAATAACATTCTTGTTTAAGAATAATGAATTTGCACTTTACAAATGTATAAAGTAACCGACCAAACTGGTGTGAAATTGTTTTTGTTATAGCTGAACATAAAAGCAAACATTAATGTGTATGTATGTGTGAGTTTGCTTACCTGCATGTGTGTCTATGTGTATGAGTGTGTTATTGTATGAGTGTGTTATTGTTAATGTATTCTGCATTTGTGTGTGTGTGTGTGTGTTTTTTAATGTATATGTGGGCATGTGTGTATATGTATGTATTTTCCTCTGTCTCATTGTGTGTGAGTGTGTGTGTGTGTGTGTGTGTGTGTGTATGTGTGTGTGTGTGTGTGTGTGTGTGTGTGTGTGTGTGCTTTTTTGCTATGTTGCTATGCTGCTTTGCTGTGGTGTGCTATTGAAAAGGTTGCAAGACACAACGAAAACTTTAGGAAAATATAAATAATAAGTGGAAATTTTAACGGTGAGTGTGCTAAATTTTAAGG
>NC_068981.1:140453069-140458204 GCF_001194135.2 Octopus bimaculoides | reverse complement strand
TATCAAAAGATTCAGTAGTCTTTCGGCTACCAAATGAGTATGATTTTTGGACAACTTTATTTTTACTACAAAATTAACCTCGAAAGCGAGGCTACGTTTGCCCAGGTCATTTTCGGGCAGTATTTAGATTCTGGAAATTTGGAAACTTGTTGAAGTAGTAATCCTCAGCGGTTTTTCATTATAATTACAGAAATGTTATTCCACTCCTTATAACCAGTTAGTTTGAAGATAATGATACTTTAACAGTCCTAGCGTCCTTACCGTATGATTTTCACCATGCTCTTTCACCACTGTGAGTATTCTTTTAGTACAAGTGGAGGTGCATCATCTTGGTAATTTACATACCTAAACACGTATAACTAAACCCTTGTGAACACTACACTTCTCCACAACTAATCTTTTGATTTAATAATTCATATTGACGAAAGTGATGATGGTATAAATATGCGGAGTTTATACAACACAGAATTTGTTGTATTACACTAGTGCCTTATCGCATCATTTCCTAAGTTCAAATTTCCCCACTGTAAAAGTTGTATTTTTTGTAAAGATGGTGCCCATTCATTTGTTATCATTACATAGATGCTACGTCATTACATTAATGCGACAGTCATTTAGCAGATATGTGAGAGAGTTTGTTAGATCACCTCCAGTTACGCGTTTCAACTCTCTCGACACTGAATTGAAGTCCTATTTTGGTTAACTCACGTCAAACTTTTACTTCCTGGTTAATGAAAAAAATTACCGATTGAAATCGGTGAATCCTCGGAGTTGTTAGTGTTGGTATTTGCAGTAACGTTTCCAGATCTTACAGACCCCAAAACAACGTCAGCAATGATGCTAATCCCCACTTATATCGGTCCTAATTCGACAGCTTTTACCTTGATTAACGTCATTAGTTTAGAGAGATGATCTGCATACTAGGGAGGCTACTAGTCTTCCTTGATAAGTGATCGAAATAATATTCTAAAGTCCATTAATATTCAGTATATTATTAAATCTAATATCACCGTAGAGATGATCTTCAAAAACAAAATTAGGTAGTCTCCCGGTCAGATTTATGTCTTTTCTAGTCGTAAATACTAATGTGGAGTAGAATATTTCTTATTCATAGGATAACATTTATCTTACTCCCTCACTTAGAGAATAAGCTAAAATATATTCACATTAGGAATTAATTTAAACAATGAACTTTAATGAAATAGCATAGAATTTATATCATAGCATTGGTGGAATACATCATTGCAAAGAAACCGTTTTCTAACACGACTGCAATAACTTCAGACATGAAGGATAATTCGACTGATCTACTATAGTCACAACTCCACAGAGCCGAAATATTTACATTGATTCTGCTGCTATTCAGTCGTATATATGTGCCTGTCTAAAAATGGCTTCGCTCTCCAAAACCTCAAGTCACTGCCAATAACATTCTTGTTTAAGAATAATGAATTTGCACTTTACAAATGTATAAAGTAACCGACCAAACTGGTGTGAAATTGTTTTTGTTATAGCTGAACATAAAAGCAAACATTAATGTGTATGTTAAGGCTCACATCACTTTAGACTGCAAGCTTTATTTTTTCAATATCCTCACAAAAAATGTGTTCTGTATAGGAATCTGTAAGGAATGTCTAAATTTTAGTAATGGCTTAATTAATGAATAGTAATTCCTCAATTTTATAAACGTATAACAAGCTCAATTATTTATAAGTACAGTGTAGTTGTGCATTAGAAAATAGAATAAACTTGTTTCCGTCAATGAGTATATCCTAAACCCCAGATATGGTATTCACCTCCTGTCAGGGAAATTTAGGTTATAAATATCGACTCAAAGATGTTCCTTTTCATTAATATCTCTGACGGTAAATTCATATTTCTATGTTAATACACTCGAATATTCTGGAATTTTCTGTCAAATTTATGAATATTTGCTACTTGATAACACTGGCAACGATATAATGAACATGGCATTGTCTCGAACTTGATATGATAGTGACATTGCTTTAGGTAAAAGGTAGCAGACAAAACAGATCCAGCCTCTGTGGTTATTTAATGTAACACAAGGAAAAAGGAGAGAGAGCTTGAGAAAATTCATGGATCAAAATACTGTTCTGTTTCTAGAAAGAAATTTCGGTCACTCTTTTAACAAGTCTCCCGAGATATATGGAAATCTAACTGCGATATACACTTGCCTCAAGTGATTTGGACTATCCAAACTGCACTTGTCTCTCAAACGTAAACTCTGGGCGTTTGAGTAAAATTCAGACACAGATTAGTGTTATCGTATCAAAAACACAATCCAAAGTTAGTATCATTCAGAGACTAGTGAAATGATGTCTTCTCTTTATATTTATTTTTCATTCCGTTTATTTTGCAAGAAATTCAAGTATTTACGTCATCACATTTTAAATCAGATAAATATTTACAGATATCTTGACTGAAAATATGGCGAATCTTATGATAAAAAGATACATTAAATAAATATTTAAGCTCGAATATTTTCTTTGTATGCAATACTTTTAGAAAACTAGTAGAGATGAAAGAAAGATTACTATTAAGAATTGTAGTATACCATAGGCACAACATGCCGATATGAAAGACTACTGATTCTTACATGTTTACATATAACACTTAAAATTAATGTTACCTATAAAGAATGGTTAATGCATTAAATATTTGTTTTCAAATATTTCAAATTTCGATGTCTTCATTAAAAAAATATATCATTAACTAAATATAAGCATGAAAGCGCATCGGAAGATGTAATTCTTGCAATATTACACTTATTTAGCTGCGTAGGTTTATTAGTCGTTCCAGAGATAGTACGAAATTCTCATCTGTTATTTTCTTGTTTCTCTTTAGAAAGAAACATGATATTATTTTCAGTATTATACTTAAAACAAAATAATTACAAAGAATCATATAATAGGTATCGATGCTCAAGCTATTTCATGTCGACATATCGAACAAATAAATAAGATCTGAATATCTGGTTTATAATGAAATTATTTTGTATGACTGTATTTTAAAGAAATCGTTTACTTTTGTTTGAAATGTTTTTAATGTGCTTCCTCTTCATTGAATCTCTTACGAACACCAATTTTCAATATGCAGATAATGTGAATAGTCCGATGAAACTGTTAGGTTATACTTCGTACGTTTCTCTAAACCCTATAGAATCGTCAACAAAATACGTTTATTCCTTGGTGGAAATTTCTGCAAAATAATATTCGGCCATGATTGAGTAGTTTCTATTTTGCTATTAAACGATAGTGACGGGAGCAGTAATTTGAAAAGCTCACAATATTTTTTTTTTTTTTAGATGTTACGATGAATAGCTCCGCATGATTCCTAGATTTAGATGTAAATTCCATAGAAATAAGAGAAAGATGCATATTCCTTTACTCATAAATTGCACTCTAAAAATCACATTAAACACAAGAGCCGCATGTATTTTGCATTCTATCTGGTACTGTCACTTAGGTAACTATGGCAACGCATCACGACAATGAAGATGTAATAGCTACACTAAGTCTATAATAATCTCCCCCCCCCTTTCATTTTTCTTTCACACTCACTAAATATTTAAGTATACGCACATACACAAACATTTACATAAGCACAGTACGTACACGTATATGAGAGAGAAACTAGTAGAAAATTTAGATTGAATGTCGATTGCATCAGTTTCCATGTACAGGCCTTTATCAGTTGCTTGCATATCATTCACTGTTTTCTAACATTAATTTTAAACCTCCAAAGGGAAAGTAGTCAATTACAAAATCTCTTTATATTAGAAGACTTTTGTTTTCAAAACTTTTGAACGTATACATTTAGTATGGAAAACATTTTCAGATTGAGACGTCATCACATTCCCAAATATCTTTACGGATTTCACGAAGATATGAGCTAAAAGTACATATATAGTAATGATTTTGAATTTCGATTCTATTTCGATTCATGTAATATTCAACTGTAATGGTTATTGCGTTCTGTTAAATAGTGAAATCAATTATGCCGTATACTTTACTTACGCTAAAACAAATACCATAGAAGACAGTTGAAATCAGAAATAATGTATTGTACATTTTGTTTCAGTAATTTTATTTAGCCATCACATGCACGTTTTACTCACTGCAATTTGCTTCTGAATTAATTATCTTGAAATTCGTGTCTGACATATTTGAATGCTTCCATTGTTCACTATTCGATCTTACTCTGTTGTTCTGCACTGTTAGTAAAATACTAACACTACTTCGTTCAGTAAGATATTTTATTTCATTCAACGGACATTTAATTTCCTGTTCTGATGTGATTTCCGATCTTTTGTATAGCTCTTAAACATCCAAATCTGAGTCTGCTGTTCACTTATTAATTTGTAAATTGCTTTTTCATCACATTCTCTGCATACGTTAAGAAAACTTCAAAACTTCCTCGTGAAATTATTTCTAAATATTTGAATATCAGAAATACGCCTAAGGTTATAAATGTATTATTTGAATTATTCCATTTGTATGGTTGGCTTCAGCTTTCATATGGCATTCTATCATATTTTGACGTAACTCTGCTAGACGATACACATTTATTCTTAGGTTCTTCCAACTGACGTCCTGGGTGAAGGCAATCATATACTGCTTCTTATGCAGTAACGAAGATTTAAATTTCAACCATAGCACACATATGATGTCGGGACGTTCATCATGTGCCTATTGAATTTTCTAGTAAACACAAACGGAAACATTTCCTATGGAGATACAAACATCAAGACACACATTTCGTTTACTACAAGTAAATAATGGTTCAAGTATATGTTGTAAACGTTGCTGCATATAAGAAATATCTAACGAAAACAATATGTAGGGTATAGTCAGAATGGATATTTTACGACTTAAATACTCAATATATAGCCTATCTCATGACATCTTCTGCAGCTGAAAAATAATTGTTTTATTATTAAATGAATGCCCGATTGTCTGTGATGCCAAGAGACGCATTTTACACAACCTTACGCACGCACACACAGACTAAACGAAGCACTTACACACTTAAAATAGAGAGACATATGAAGATATAATTTAGCGCACACAGTATACACACACACGCGCACATATATATTCATATATATATATATA
>NC_068981.1:140447340-140452295 GCF_001194135.2 Octopus bimaculoides | reverse complement strand
TATATATATATATATATATATATGTATGTATGTATGTATATATATATATATATACCTTCGTAACTAGTTATATTTACCAAATTACTTCCAGGACGATAAATAGTTGTTTTCGAGTTTTTATATTCAGCACAATATATTGGTTGACCGGTAGCAGATATTTAATTAAGGATGATCAAATGGAACCAGCGACATTTAATGTCGTTCATCTTTAACATGCCACGAAATATCGTATATTATTCCATAATCCAGATGTACAAATAGTGAAACAAAATCTTGGTAACGTTCCTCGAAACCTATGTTAAATTCAATAACCTCTGCGTTCTCTGTAACTAATTAATTTAAACTACATATCATCCGTATCAGCTATAAATACTGTCGTTTGAAAAATTACGATGAAAAATTTAGAATACAGATGACAGCAAGAATATCATAAACTCTATAACTACACGACTTACTGCTTCGATTTCTGAAGACTTTTTAAAATAATGCAATCTGAAATACAAAAGCAAGTATAATACGCCAAGATGTGCTAATTTCCAAAGACATATTTAATTGTAAAAGGGTGGGAAAAAAACAGAGAACTTAAGATCATAAAAGTAGATTTTCTTGAATCTTTTAAAAATAAAATCTATGAATTATATAATAGTATATCAATTTAAGCAAAAATTTAGTTAGATCGCTCTGATGGAAAGTATTGCATGTAAATGTTACATCTACAATTTCTCTCTCACTGAGTTAATATCACACAGGTGAAATGTGCTTTTGATTATTCTGTAGTCGAGAAATAAAGTAGCTGTCCAAAGAGATAGACTGATAGAATCTTTAGAGTGACATACAAAATGCTTTACGTTATTTGTTCCGGATCATTCTGCATTTTATCACTGGTTTCCTCTTGTTAGAAACCAGGAACGTTCGGATAGTAGGCTTCCAATTTTAGGCGAAACGATATGTCGATTGAAACAATATATTCCAGTTACATCAATACGCTTAAATGCGGTTTCTGTACTGAACATAAAATAACGATATAATTAATTCGGACATTAAAAAAAATCAAAAATATTCATATTTCATGAAGAATCATATTCGCATGTACATGTGATCTTGTTTATTCTTAATATTTGATTATATTTAGATTCTTCTGGGAACATTCCGATCATTTGCTGCTAACCAATATGATAGCAATTAAGCCATAAACGAAATAGAATATACAGACAGAAAAACATGAATACTGATTTCTAACTTTGATATAACTATTATCAAAGAGAAACTTCGTGCCGTATAGATAGGTTTATATTTATGTATTAAAAATGCGGCTACGTTATTGGATGTATCCAATTTTATGTATTTGTTCATACCTCAGTCATTTAAACTTACTTTGATATTATTACTCTGACATGTATTAGTGCTTGTATCAAATATCTATTGCTCAGATTTTATGCAATTATAATCGAAGAAACGTTGTGGAGAGAGTTTTTACTTGACTACAACATATTTTTCGATTTGCAGAAACAGAACACAATTATTGATATTACTTTACAGTCATGCCTTTTATCAATGAAATATTTGTTCAGGTTAGTGATCATGTAAAATGCTATATTCCTATACGTGAATCAAGCATTAAGCCCACAGTGGCCTTATGAACAGAATCCCCGAAAGCAACCTCGAATAGGTGTGTCTCTTCTATCAGCAAAAACAAAAATGCTATTCATATGAAGAAAACATCATCACACGACACGTACATTACCATGAGCAACATTCAGCTAGAGCGCTCAGACGTGCTCTATTTGCTGGGTCTCAATCGAAGAACTGTTCTGGCGAACGTACAGAAGCTAGGAAACCAGGTACATCAGCTTGCAACAATTATTGAAGTTCAGTTGAGACAAAGAATAGTATATGACCCGCACCACATTGGGAGAGCTGCTTGCGTACACAAACAGACAACTCTGTCCTCTATCAGCTTTTTCTACCAATACTATAGTAGTCTCTAACTCCAGAAGCTGCTTATGGTTGTACTAGTTCCACGTAGAATTTCCAGTCCTAATAGTCACTTCTATTTTCGTGGTCTCTGCTGTGTTCAATTCCCCACAAAATCACTGCTCTTTGTTTTTTCCTCTTTCGATAGTCGACTCTAAGGAAATCTCGCTGTTGTCTTGTCTTCCCTTCAGGTACTGACTTATAAAATCTTAAGATCAAAATTATTGTAACCGACTATATATATCGCGTTAAAAATGCAGACTTCACTGAGATCTCGAAAACATAAAACCAATTAAATATACTTGTCTTTTGAATTGCTTAATTCCCAGTTAAAGCTTTTTTAGTTCTCGCTCTAGTGCCTATCGAAAGAACAGATTAAATAATGTGATATTAGACTGCATATAGAAAAATTAAGGGATAATCTTGCATTTGGCAATAGGTATTCGCAATTCTTGTCGATCTGACATAAACAAGACCAATGAAAGCATTTCTAAATTGGTGTGGAGCAATTTTATGTTGTTCAACAATAAGAAAATCACAATCACCTCCAATACCAGGAAAAAAATCTCTTCCTAAAGCGGAAGAATATAAAATGTATGTACAAATGTTAGATTTATCAGTGACCGTATATGATCCATCTTGGATGTGCACTTACCAGTACTGCATAGATGTGCATCAGAAACGTTTCCATTTCTTTTCGGTAACCATAGATCATGGTTCACCCACTAATATCTATTGGCCATTTACAAAATCCAGGTAGGAACCAGCATATTTCTAAAGTGGAACTGAACCTCGACGTCAGACATTTAATCTGCATCATACAAAATTGTATGTAAACACTCATATTACACACAAGCACGTTCCCAGTTTGACACACAGATTTACTAACATCATTTGGTATCGTTAATTTATTTGTCACTGTCTTGCGACCTGAGTACATTCATACCTGTCTTTCTCCTTATATTGTATCAACACCAAGCACATCCTCATTAGATATCAAGAGAAACCTCGTCGGCGTCGACCACACTTCTCACGAGGGTGGAGTAGGCAAACATTATGCGAAAACCTAAGTACTTGAGATAAACTTCTTGGCAAAATGGCCATTCACATTCACTGTGTACATAAACTGGGATAGAACTAAATTAGTCTCTCCGCGTATGCTCTTAGTATGCTACTATTTAGAAAAAACAAACGAAACATAGTAACATGGCAGTCCTGTAAAGGACGATGTTACTGTTGTTTTAGCCCCAGGAAGACATCTTTTCTCTGGTCATATCAATCTTTTTATCAGTTGGCACAAATATAAGTTAGTTATATAAAAACGCATCACGAAATTTACATAGTATGGTTAAATTGAGTTTTAGACTAAATAACACCAAAAATTAAATCGCATTTGAAATTACCGTACTGCTGTACAATATACTCACCGTTCCAATAAAAAGAATCAGACTGTATGTATAGATTTATTTATAGAGATATATAGAAAGAAAGAAATATATGTATATTAATAAATCTATATTGGTATATGTGTGTATGTGCGAGTGTATGAATGCATATGTGTACGAGTGTATGTAAGCAAATCTGAGTATAGATTCATATATTTATAACTCTGTTGTACCTAAATATATTATAGGTATATGTATGTATATGAAAATTATGTATTTATGTATAAACAAATATATGTGTATGAGTACACGCACACGGTCATATACAAGCCCTCCCTCATACACACGCGCACACACATGCACGCACACAAATACACATATATTTATATCAGTAACTAAAGCCATATAGTATTATAGACATGGCACTCCTCTATACGCGTTCTTGCGCAGATGTTTTACAATATACGAGAATTTTGAGGTGAATACAATGGAATAAATCTTGATTCTGTTCTGTTAGAAAATGTGGCTATAAAATTTGATAGTAACTATATATCGACGAACAATGAACGTATTAATAATATAGTTAAAATCTCATATATCGAAAGTATGACACTTTGATTATGTGCTGATATAGATTTCATATATATTTATTATATATTTCCAATGAACTAGCATTAATATTCACATAAATACAAAACGTAAGATCTAAAAATGTTGGGTGTTTTTGCTTTCATAAAATCTGCATGTAATAATAATACATATTATGAAGTGAAGACATTTTAGCAGTTAATTTTGATTTCGCCAACACGACTAAGTCCCAGCTAAATAACCGACTTCGGCAGGAATGTCCGTATCTTTCGTTCTCACTGAATAGTAATACTAGGACCTAAATATTTTGATATCTTTTTTACTACAGTCTGCAATCATATTGCATATAGACACACGCACGCATCGAGAAAAGAAACACACACACACGTAGACATAAACACGTATATGCAGATGTATAATATCAAATGATGTAGGTATACATGTACGTTCTTGATAGAATACACTATAACTATATGTGTGTATGCATATACGTGTGTGTGTGTGTGCGTGTGTGTGTGGGTGTGTAGGTGTGTGTGTGTGTGTGTGTGTGTCATTGTTCCGTTTTATTTCAAGATTTCTTGCCAATAGAAAAAGAGTCAATTTCTAACCTCCTTCACCGGAATTTCAACATCAACACTAAAGTATGTATGTATGTATATATGTATGTATCTATGTATCTATGTATGTATGTACCTATGTATGTATGCAGATTTGTACATTTTTATCTATGTATGTATTCTCTTGCATATAGTTGCATATCTAGATGATGCTCATATATATTTAAATGCTAAACTTCTTGAAAGTTTCACAGATTTTTACATTTACAGTGATGAATTGGATCTGTGGTCTTCGAATTGGTTTCCTCCTTTCTGGTTTTGAGAAGCCTAATTTCGTAAGATTGATATTTAGGCAGTGCGTTACATATCACAGGGCCCCAGTAGTTACAGGTATAAACCTGAAATTGTAATCTGGATAGAGTAACTGCAGATTTATCAATAGTTCAGCGTA
>NC_068981.1:140446632-140447240 GCF_001194135.2 Octopus bimaculoides | reverse complement strand
TATATATATATGTGTGTGTGTGTGTGTGTGTGTGTGTGTGTGTACAATATCGTAAATATAGCCTCCCCACAAAACGTGGTGATTGTACAAGGAATTCGTATAAAAGGCTCGTGTTACTAGTCTTGCTTCAGTATTTAGATAAAATATCGTAAACCTGTGGGCAATTTGTATTACAGATATATCGTTGTTGCTTCAAATGATAATAAATAAGAGTCAATTTATATATATTTATATATATATATACCCTACCACTAGAAATTTATATTCTGTTATTATTTTATTCCTTTTCATGTGTCAGCCCTACAGCTGTGACCACGCTGAGGCACACCCAGTGTAATCACGACTTTGATGGTGAATTCTATGGAATTGGCTTTTTGTGAAGGAGGAAGTTCGACTCTGCCGTCTTCTTTTGATTCTCTTTCCTTGATATCGGTTCCTCTGGTACTTACGATAGTAGGAGGTCAAGTTGTTTCTTGGAATCATCTATACTTATTCCATGAAAATCCTTCAAATCAATAACTGTGGGTCCTTGAATCTCACATATATAAATGTTTTACTTTTAGTATGAGTCTAAGTGTATCTGTCCAGTTATATACGTGTATATATAT
>NC_068981.1:140439957-140445006 GCF_001194135.2 Octopus bimaculoides | reverse complement strand
TATATATATATATATGTATGTATGTATGTATGTATGTATGTATGTATGTATGTATTAAGGGCATTACTACACGTAAATGTCTCACCTATGAGGGACTCTTAAAGTGAAAACTACCATAATAAATATACAGTGTACAGAACGCGAGGGAATGAAAATTTGGAAGCCAACACTTAAAGACAGATTCAGCCGCAAATCATATGATTTCATAGTTAGTGTACTTAATTCACGTTCTAATCGACAGTGCAGGTATAATCAAGACACATAAAAAAAGTAACAAAATTCAACCTACCAGACGAACACCAAATGTATCCAACATAGTACATGGAAATGTTCACGCTTATATATCTATGTAAGATGCTGGCTTTTCAAATTGCATCTCGGTACACGTGTTTATTCAGTATAATTCAGCACTGAATATATTCCGATTATATTTAAATTTAAGTACTGGATAAAATCTTTATAAGAATTTATCAGGTAGTCGGTGTGAAAAACCTTATAAGGGAAAAATTTATAATTATTCCCTTTAAATATTTGTATTCCTATTAAGGGTGTAAATTCATATTACACGCTATGAAGGACTGTTAAAGTCAAAACTCCCGTAATAAATATACAGTGTACTGAACGCGAGGGAATGCAACTTTGGAAGCCAATCCTTAAAAACAGATTCATCCGAGTAGTAACGCCCTCAATATAAATAAATATATTTAAAGGGAATAATCATAAATTTTCCCCTTATAAGGTTTTCACGCTGACTACTTGATAAATTCTTATAAAGACTTTATCCTATATTTAAATATACGTGTGTGTGTGTGTGTGTGTGTGTGTGTACATACATACGTGTGTAACCAGTTCAAGGAAAACAATTACTGTATGACAGCATCTGATAGCCGATACCCGAAGGAGGGGACCTTTGGAAAATACACTCTAAGTTTATTGCCTACATCTGTGTGTGTGTGTGTGTGTGTGTGTGTGTGTGTGTGTGTGTGTGTGAATCTCTCGTATAGTTAGTTGATTCATAGAACCATGTCGATCACGGAATATTCCTCTGGGAGACCCGTTTACCAGTCGAAAGAGTAATTCACTTTAATACATTTACTTAAGTTTTTAATTCAATATATCTAATTTATTCATTGCCCATACCCTCCTGTCTTTTGTTAGCATTAAGAGTGGTCGACTACCTGAACTTACATTCAGCACCTTCATTGATTTGAAGCAAAGTATACTAATTATTGCTATTTGTTTTCTTCTTTCAAATACGGAGGCGAAATGGCAGAATAGTTACTACTCCGGACAAAATGTTTAGCGTTATTCCGTCTGTCTTTATGTTTTGAGTTCGAATTCCGCCGAGGCTGAGTTGAGACTTTCCGTCTTCCGGGGGCGATAAAATAAGTACAAGTTTAATACTGCTGTCAATGTAACTGACTTATCTCTGCCACCGAAATTGCTGGCCCTGTGCCAAAATTTGATACGAATATTTATTTTTAATGACAGTATCAAGATAATTTTTTCTCTTGTCAGTCTTCAATACATTGTATATATAAAAAGTAAATTTTGTATGTATACTTTTGTATATGAGTTGAAGTATTGAGGTAACTATATTGTTCCCGTCATCTAATGATTAGCTTTGTTTATCTGCTATGATTAGTAAATATAGATTGTATTGTCTAATGCGTAGCATCCATATTATTGAAAACAAGGAAAATGATTTATCATACACTGGGGTTATTAATACATGAAAGATTGCGAAACCGGCTTAGTCTAAATGGTGACAAGTGGTTAAATAGATATATTCACGTCTCACACCTCCAAACTTTATATGGCTTATATATACAGTATACGTTTGTGTTTGTGTGTGACAACATATATGCATATATATATATATATATATATATATATATATATATATATATATATATACATATACGCAAGCACGAAAAATACCCAAAATAAGTGCACGCACACACGTGCACTCGCTTCTAGTCACATGTTTGAGCATAAAGAAATGCATTGTACGTATAATTTTTGGAAATAATTTTGTTGCTTAAACTGCATGTGTTCCAAGAGAAATAGTTGCTCTTCCAAATCCTACGCGTTGTCAGATTAACCTTTGCACTGTCAAATGAGTCATTCTTGTAAACAATCTGTAGCACTTTATGAGGAAGCCGAACAGCCTGTACTTCTTCGTCACGAGTTCAATGATACCTTAACGCTTCTGCCTGGATCCTATTATTCGTCAGCAATGAAGTAAAGCCGAAAATATTACAATAAAGGTAGAGCTATTCTGCCAACACGTTAGATTTCTTTCGGATAATAAAAGCAAATTATGCCCACTTTTGTATTACACTAAATATAAACCTCGTATATATACATACATGTACATGTGTGTGTATTGTGTGAGTGTGTGTTTCTGTGGGCATATGTGCATTTACATTTATATATGTCTATGTGTAAGTGTGCGCATTCTTATGCATATGTGTATACACTTATGTATTACGTGCGGGTCTATGATCCCCACTATTGCTTGCATCGAAATTCAATACAAAAAAAAAAACTTTTACTAATTCGTCCTTATTATTTTCGTTCCTTTTTGTTTTTATTTGATTTCGAATCACTATTTCCGATTTCAAAATTATCTTTCCACTGAAGCTCCCTTTCAGCATATTGATTTATAGGAAGATCTCTTTTGAATACATCTGAAATTTCAAACATAAGGAAACAAAAATTATAGAATCGCAACTGAAAGAATTTCGAATTAAATATCTCAAAGACCTTCAATAGATCCATAATTTGATGACGTAAGTTTCCTATAGATTTTACCAATTCAATTTTCCGCTTAACTTTTCACGTAAATTATACTTACGTTTTTAACTTAAGTTTAGAATATTTAACTTTTTAATAAACCATCTACGTCACCACTTTTCAGTTGAATAATATATTAATTCAAATTATCTGAAGCAGATGTTCTTTTCGTATTTGAGAAATTGTAAAATGTATATAAATATAAATCAATTTCAAAATCACATTTTGTTTTTATTTGACCTTACAGTACTTACAAATCTATTAAAGTGTATTAGTTTTAACATTCTAGTACAAGTGTATATGATATTAATATGGTAATATTAAACAAATTTGCGCTTGTTATGCAACCAATTATACGTTAAGCAGCATATAAGTGAAATATAATATCCGAAGAGACTTACGAATAAACCAATGGCAAATTTCTTTTGTAATGATGTGTATCGCTCATAATAAGAGTTTCTACTTGAGGAAGCGTTCAGCAATAGGAAGTCGATAAATCCACTCAACTATTCAGGGACATTGATGGGGTGAAAGACAAAGGCCTGAGTATCAACGAAGACATTTCAATATGCCAGTCCGTAAAAAAATAGAAAAATATTTTTTTAAATGACGCTTGGAAACTAAAGTCCTTTTTTTCTGTTCATTTCATTATTAACACGCAGAAGGTGGCTAGCAGGCAGAAATCATGAGCAAACAAAACAAAATACTTAAACACATTTCACAGCGTGAAAACCTTATAAGAGCTCAAATTTGGCCGTGGTCGATTTTGCCTTTTATCTTATCGGAGTTGATGAAATAAGTACGAGTTGAGCTCCCACCCCAAAATTTCCAGATTTTGTGCCTATAGTAAAAATTATTATTAACACATACACACGTATACAGCTACACACACAAACACGTACAATCGCATTGATTTCTAAATAAATACACATACATAGATCTCTATGTATATATATATATAAAGGGAGAGGAGGAGGAGAGTGAGAAATGTATTTATATATTTACACACACATGCATATAGACATATATTATATATATATATATATATATGTATATCCTGTGTGTGTAAAGGTAAATATATAAACGTAAAATAACAGGCATTCGATTAGAGGAATTTCTGGAGCGTGAGACGTTATGCTTTGCAGTATCTCTTGCGTCTTTTTGCCTCCTGACAGAAGTACCAATCTGAATCGAACATGCCTTACCGTTGCACTTCATCGATGGTGCGGAGGGAGGAGGCAAAACTGTGTAGGCATTGCTAGTCTTCCGCAAAAGTAATTCTTACAAAACCCTCGCGCTGCAGAAGGGGATTCCGCCATCAGAAATGCACCCCTATGCATGACCGAAACACACACGCAGAACCATACACTAACACACACAGGCACACAGCACATCCTTGCGTACATGCACATGCACACACATATACATTACTCCTGCATGCACATACAAGCTCGGGCAATACGGACGCATGCGCAACCGAAATTATGCGCGCTTTACGTTTTCGGAATTGTCGATCATACATCATCAAAATTTCGACATATGCTGACGATAGTTTCCAATATATTGGTGCCAGCAACTATGAGCTTCTGGGGGAAATAGACGGGGAAGGGATAATAATTACAGAAACTTGCTAATGCAATCTGAATGACAACAGAAAAGTAGGTGTCAGGGAAAGAATGCTAAATAAAATGAGTTATAAGGATAACAAGTATATGAAATTAATCAAATCAATATATAAGTGTGTACATAGAATGTCTTTCGAATTCGTGACGGGTTGTGAGAAATGACACTTATAAGTGTTAATTTCAAACTTGAGAAAAATATTTAAAAGGACAATGAACTGCAAAAGATGTGACTGACATTTAAACAGTCAATTCAAAAATAATCCTTGGTAGGAGAAAAGGGAAAAGGACCTGTGAGAAGGAATTAGTGAAAAAGTAACCAAAAAAAAAAAAAGGCGAGTCAATATAAAGAGTTAAACCGAGAAGGAAAGGAAGGAACGAAGAAAAGGGTAAATACAAAGATGGAAAGAATAATGAATGGATGGACTGATGCAAAGATGGATGATAAGTGGAAGAATGGAATGATTGTAATATAGATGGATGGAAACAACGTACGAAATTTAGACAGAGAAGAAGAAGGAAACGTTAGGTAAATCGAGAAAGTGAGTGGATGGTAAAAATCGAGAGAAAATGATAGGTAGACGTGTAGAAAAACTGAGTAAATAGGTAGATAGATTAGATATATATA
>NC_068981.1:140437748-140439938 GCF_001194135.2 Octopus bimaculoides | reverse complement strand
TATATATATATAGATAGATAGATAGATAGATAGATAGATAGATAGATAGATAGATAGATAGATAGATAGATAGATAATGTATGTTTTGGTGTTGAGAAAATACATAAAATATAATTTTAAAGAAAGGAGCTATAAAAGAACGATCAACCTAAAAATTACTTTAGCAGGCAACCAAGGCAGCCACTACTACTACCTAGTTCAATTATGGAAAGCGATCAAGGACTCTGATGGCTCGAAACCCGCCGAAAGACCTGAATGAAGTGGACTGGGGAAATTAACATGCAGTTCAATGCTAAGAAGTTTTAAGCACTACAATCATCTCGCAATCAGACCACAATCGGAATACACAAGACTAACTGCAATACAATTTCAGAATCAGAGTCAGTGCGTCACCTAGGAATATATATGAGTATCTATGCAACATTCAATGTGCATATTACCACAATAGCAATACTGTGAATTCAGTACCTGGTTGTATTCAGAAATCATTGAAAACTAGGAAAAATTATACCATGCTACTCTTATGGAGAACTTCCGTTCTCAGTTGCATGGATTATTGCTCCAAAGAACTGTAGCCGCAGAGCGTCAAACTCATAACAGAGCTCGTGACAATCCAGTGTCACTAAACAAGATTGATTTGGTGCAACAAATGAGCAAATGGGAGAAGATAAAGGGTCTGAGAATGTACTGTTTAGAGTGCTAAAGCGAAAATACCCAGTGAAATGCATATGGGAGATCCTGAATGTCTAGTTCCTAACTTTGGAATTGAAAACTATACCAACCACGGAACGGGAGGACGCTCTATAGTACCAAAGATCCTGACTTCTCTATTTATTATAAGGTTACAGTATTGTCACAACTTTGGCTTTAAGGGTCCACAACTTTTCATCGTTCAACCAAATAAATTCAGACATTTGCGCGGTGTAGGCGAAGAGGCTTTCCCGGTACGTTTCGACGAATTTTTGTGTGAGATACTGGATGGACCCACATCATGGCTGGAGACACAAAGAATAGTAGTTCAATGCAACTTGCTACTTCCCGAGAAACAATAGCAGAAAGAAAATCAATGCCATTAAAGACGGTGCCTCAGAAGGGCCTCCGCCTCTGAATAAAAAAAGTAAGAGGTAAAAGAAAAAAAAAGCATATGAGTGTATCTATGTGTATTTATATATGTATACACACACACACACACACACACAGGTATATTTTATTGTTTTATATACTTTTATTATTTAATCTATGCATATAAATCTGATAAATTTGTTTAACGATATTTCCTTACATAGACACAAATTTTCGTTCTATCTGTCTTTCTTTCTTTCGTTCCTCCACTCTCTCTTTCTCTCTCGTTCTCTTTCTGTCGTTCCTTCTCACTCTCTCTCTTTCTTACTATGCTTTTCCGCTTCCCCTCTCTCACCCTCTATCCCTAACCTCTCTCTCATTTCTCTCTCAGTCTCTCATTATTTCTTCCTCTCTCTCACTCTTTCTCTCTATCTCTCTCTTTCAATCTCTCTCTCTCTCTCTCTCTCTCTTTCTCTCTCTCTTTCTGACAGACACAATCTTACTCTCTTTGATACGTTTGTATCTATTTTATTATTTCATCACCTTCTACGTACCAATTCTACGTACCAATTCTAAGATTGGCTGCCTATTATTGTATGATCGATACTTGAGATAAGAAATATAAGAGCTATATGTTTTGCTCATCGTTTTGAGAAACAGATTTCACTAGGCGAATAGATATATCCATATAGTTCCAAAGAAACGAAATATATCAACGAAGATAAACACATTAAAAATACAGTATCATATAGAAACAAGTAGCGTGTTGAGAAAACAAAGGAAATCTCATTTTTAAATACTATTAATAAAAATATAACATACTGCACTCATACATATACACAAGCGAATACACTTGTGTGTGTGTGTGTGTGTGTGTGTGTGTATTTTCGCGTATGTTGGTTATGTCGGTGAATCTGTGTGCGCTCGTTTTGTGCATGTGTATGTGATTTCAAAGCACTTTTGAAGATTTATTGCTTACAACGGCATTTTTACCAATATTCGCAATATAAGAACTGAATTGTTGGTTCTTTCCCTGTAAGTACTCCACAATTCCATATACATAAATGCATACATACATAGTCAGACACGATACGCTCATGCACATTCACGCACCCATATGTATATATA
>NC_068981.1:140434952-140437067 GCF_001194135.2 Octopus bimaculoides | reverse complement strand
TATGTATGTGTGTGTGTGTGTTAGATAAAGTGAGATTAAATAAGTCAAGACTGAGAGGAGTTGTCAGAACATTTATAAGGAAAACGATATAGATATAATCTTAGTTACTTGTACATGGTATGTAAATTCCAATAGCAGCTCGCGTTTAGTTATTTGAAGCTATGAAGCCATGGATTCTGTGCTTCTCATTCGAAAGCGTCTTCTGGTGTGAACGAAAATTTGAGAATGTATTCATAGTATTTTGGGATAGATGGGGGCGGGGAGAGATGTGTATGATTAGAATGAGGAGATAGGTCGACATGAAAACAGGAAGCGAAAATGAGAGGTTGAAAGAGAAAAGAGAGATAAACGTGAAAAGAGTGGAAAAAATGAAGAAAGGGTGAAAGAAGAGAAAAACGGGGTGTGCTTGGTGGTCAAGTTAATGTGAGTGGAGGATGGGAGAGGAGTGGGGAGGGATAGGAATAGATAAAAAGGTAAGGAGTGAATAATTGTGACATGTGTGCATAGGGGTGATATGACAGAGCTGCATTAAGGTAAGAGTAGAGAAAAAGTATGGGTGGGGTGTTACTAAAGTGAGCAGTAATTTTAGTAGTAAATTTTAAACTAGAAGAATACAAGGATGTCTAATTTCTATAAATAGAGGTATATAGTTGTATAGGTTAGTGTGATAGGAAGGAATCAGATAGCAGGAAAGAAGGTATAATAATATATGCACGCGCGCACACACGTACATATATATGTACGCATACGCATACGTACATATACACGCACACATATTCATATATATATATATATATATATATATATACACACGAATATTCAAACACATAAATATATATACACATGGATGCTCACGCGCAGGCACAAGCGCGCTTACACAGAGTCAAACGCACGCGCGCATACAGGTGCATACGTACACACATATACACATACACACACACACTCATATATTTGTATATACATATACACATACATATGCATGCACACACGCCCATATATATTTATATATGTATATACAAACATATACACACACACACAGATATATATATAGGTATATATATATATATATTAAATATAATACATTATAACTGAAAAGCTCTAATTTCTAGTGAATCGAGTTGCTCGATTCCGATCACCAGCTGGTAAGAAGAGCCTGGTTTTTATTAGAATACGCTGCCTATATTCGAAAGATGGGTGTGATTTGACCAACGAACTGAAGCGTTCCAAGTATGAAAGCCTTTTGCAGTATTGCAGGGAGAAGAGATGGCAGTGAGTTCCCTGCTCAGTCGGTACGGAGATTGCTTACGGCTATTTCAGTGGAGGTGTATGAGCGAAGAGTGACCGTGCTCAGGATGGGAGAAGCAGCTGAGAAGTGCCTCTTGCTAGTTATGGAACAAGAGAGGGAGTTAACCTGGAAGCCAGGAGGAAATGAAGAGCAGTGATTTGCCCGCCTCTGCTGGCCCACCAACGTAAGAATGTTACGGGTCAGGGTCTAAACACTCGAACGTCGAATACAGTCTGATGACATCATTTCCTCCAGGTCAAAACTCCATTCACTTTGGTGAGTGAAAAAGAGTACCTTCTTCTAAGTGTTATTACAATATATATATATATATATATATATATATATATATATATATATATATATATACATATATATATGTGTGTGTGCGTGTGTGTATACATACATAAATACATACACACATACGTACATGCATACACACATACATGCAAACTTACATACATACATGCATACATACATACATACATACATACATACATACATACATACATACAAACAAACTACATACAGTTATTGAAATAAAGAAAGAAACATGAAAGGGACACATCGAGACGATAGATGTTTAGTTTTTCAGGGAGAAATTAATTAGAATTGTTTCTCTATTTTGCATTACTACTCTTAATAAGAAATACGGTATGGTTCATGGCCTGAACGGAGACGTTTTTTTTTTTCCTACATTTTTTTTTTTTTTGCTGTGATTGAACAATGTAAATGAACTACCACTCATACATACATCTTTGTTCCTCATAATACTACCCTCTTCAAATTCTTAATGTTATTTGGTCTTCTCTTATGTATATAAGAGGGTGTAT
>NC_068981.1:140432328-140434596 GCF_001194135.2 Octopus bimaculoides | reverse complement strand
ATATATATATATATATATATATACATGTGTGTGTGTATGTGTGTGTGTATGTGTGTCTATGACTACCACACTTTGATGCTTACATCAACAAACATTGAAGATCTGCCCTTCTTAATAGACAAGTACTCGCTTATTATTTGTGAAAATTGTAGTATAATCTTGTTTACATCGCTTAAACAGTTATCAGGATGAAAGCCCCACGAGGACAAAATCTCCCGAAGACAAAAACCCACCAGACAAATTTTACACAAAAATATCAAGTAATAATTATTTATAAAATTTCACTTACCTTAATTGTTTTTATTGTAAAGAAAGAACAATATGCCAGTGGATATTGACTGCTGGGTGACTTTGTCCAGGAGGATTTCGCCCTGGGGTATTTTGTCCGGCGGTGGGGGGCATTTTGTCCTCGGGGTGAATTTTGAAGTACCGCTTAATCGTATCTTTCTAAACTGTTGTTATTTTAATTATATAGATTTGGTCAGCTCTGACCAAGACGAACAATGATCAGTTGCACACATCCTTGTGCTAGATTAAAAAGTATATTCTCGCTTTTCCCTTCGAAACGGCAGCTTGTAATTGGTAACATAGCTGTGTGTCACATCTAAAAAAGATCCACCCTATGACATAGAGACTGCACTACTTCTCCATCAGGAAAGATTACTTACCGATATCGCAAAATTCGATTTAGAATTAGCTAACATTCATCTAATATACATCGCTTTTACACTCCATTTTTTTTTTTTACAAAGGTGAATGTATGATATTGGAGTGTTAGCAGTTTGATTTTGCAGAAACCAAACAAGATTTAAATGTAAGGGTAAAAAATATGATCGCTAAATTGGCCAACACGCATTTATTACGTTCGCACAGTATCTCACTGCTGTTGGTTAATAAGATTTACAACCTTCCTTTCCAGCATCACTCATTATTCCCTATATTCTATCTTCTTTTTCACTCCACGCTTTCTCTTTCTATCATTGCGTATGCAAAATCATATACATGTATGTTCATATGTGTGTGTGTATGTGTGTGTGTATGTGTGTGTCTGTGTTTGTGGATAGATAGATAGATAGATTGAAATGATGAGGAAATATGATGAACTATATTTAACAATAAACATCAATATATATATATATATATATATATATATATATATATATATATATATGCAGCAGAAGCACTGTAAGATATCAAAAGCCATGTATTGTGATAGGAATCTACTGCGGTATTCGTATTGAATAGTGTGATTAACAACAAAATTTGTCGGCCAGAGAGAGTGGTAGCTGCATTTCTGTAGGAAGTGCAGAATTGTTACATAATACCCAGCAAGTATTCCCAGCAAATCTGTAATCTGCAATTTACGCCCAGTGATATGAATGAAGAAAAACGACAGAAAATTCAAATTGTTTGCCTTCGCCATCTTGGCCAAACGATAGAAAATTTTGGATGACGAACAAACAGGCTTTACACTTAAGATACGGGATACTTGGCGGTTTGTTCTGAGTTCAAATTCCGCCGCGGTGGGCTTTGGTTTTCATCCTTTTGAGGTCGATAAATTAATTACTAGTTGCGTGCCTGGGAATATGGGAAAGGCGGAGAGCTGGCAGAAACGTTAGTACGCCGGGCGAAATGCTTTACAGTATTTCGTCTGTCAGCACGTTCTGAGTTCAAATTCTGACTAGTTCGTCTTTGCCTTTCATCCTTTTGGGGTCGATGAATTAAGTACCAGTTACACATTGGGGGGACGATGTAATCTACTTATCCCCTTCTCCAAAATTTCAGGCCTTGTGCCTATATTAGAAATGATTATTATAATATTGGAATGACGGCGAGCTCGCAGAAACGTTAGCACGCCGGACAAAACACTTAATGCTATTTTGACCTCCGTCTTTACGTTCTGAGTTCAAATTTCGCCGAAGTCGACTTTTGCCTTTCAGCCTTTCGGGGTCGATGAAATAGGTACCAGTTGAGAGCTGGGGTCGATGTAATCAACTAAACTTTTATGATTTGATGTCGTTCAGCTTGATGTCGTTATATGACAAATGGAAACTATATGCTAACATCCCTATGTTGATCAAAAGTAGCGAATATGATACTGCCTCTTGTCAACTACTACTTATGACAGTCGTAGCTATGTCCGCCTCTACCGAGTTATTACCTGAAAACGAATCCATTGAAAGGGATGAACTTTAGGCTCCCTGCCAAAACCATGGCCAAGGCAGTGTTGGAAACCATTATTAACGCTAATTGTTGATAAGCATCAAG
>NC_068981.1:140419998-140427980 GCF_001194135.2 Octopus bimaculoides | reverse complement strand
ATATATATATATATATATATATATATATATATATTATACATGTATGTGTATGTATATATATATGTGTGTGTGTGTGTGTGTGTGTGTGTGTGTGTGTGTGTGTGTGTGTGTATATATACAATATCTTAATAGTTCAAGCATTATCGGATACACCACTATGTATATGTACATATTAATTAATATAACTATTTAAACATAACAACATTTCATCAAACGTAACGAAACCTATATAGGAAATATAGGAAATCGTCTGACAGCAGATTATGCATCTGAGCTGAATAATGGTGATATGTCACATGCAACATGTCTAGTTATATTTCTATTTCAACAACTTCTCAAGGCGTCTGATACTCACCATGCTTAAGATTTACAAGAAGAAATAGATGCATCAGCATAATCTAATAAACACGTCAACTTATTTCAAACATCTACATTCAGTACAGCAATGTTTCCATACATATCCACACGTGACTATAACACGTCTGTCATCTCACATATAAGTAAGTATTCTGTATTCTGTATAACTACAGCAAAATAAGACTTGGTAGTATTCTCTAAGCCTATTTTAAAAATGACTCTTTTACACTCAGTTAAAAATATATTTCATTCCTGTATAAGCTTTGTGTATTGTTTGTGTTCTTAACACTTCATTTCTCTGCTGTAAAATGTATAAACATCTTAACACATTTTTGTTGTTTTGCCTGACTTTCAGTGGATTATTACCATACATTTTGGGAGATATAAATATTCGAAGACTCACACTCATCAAACTTTATAAATATTGCATATAGTGATACGTTAATTCAACAACCACTTTTAAATTTACATATGAACGATTTGTCTAGGCAAAGCACAGGTATAACTGAATGGATAAGTAGGTTCTTTCGAAAACACGTGCAGCAGACCGTCTGCGGTTCGATCTCACAGAGTACCTACTGCAAATTATACGTACAATTTCGCATACGGAAGCAATGATGAAACTCATCGCATAATTACCTAAGAATAGGTCTACAATCAGTAAGCTTGTACTTCTTTCCCTCTCTCTACATCTATGTCTCTCTCTCTCTCTCACTCTTTGTCCCTCTCACCTACCGTCCCTTGGTCACACCCTGCCTATGTATATATATATATATATATATATATATATATACACACATAGGCAGGGTGTGACTTTCCTTTGGAAATAGTTCACTTTGTACAAGTCCATAGCTCGTACAATTCAAGCTATAATTACTGCCAAAGGCGGTCCTACCCCATATTAAAATTTGTTTGAAATTTTAAGGTGTTTCCATTATTTTGTCCAACCCCTCTCTCTCTCTCTCTCTCTCTCTATATATATATATATATATATATATATATATATACATAGAGAGAGAGAGAGAGAGATGTATGTATGTATGTATATATAGAGAGAGATCAGGGAGGCAGAGACATAAACAGGGCTAGAGTATTAATGAATGAACATCATGTGTATTATCCTTATACGTCTTTACTTGTTTTAGTCATTCGAATGCATCCATGCTGGAGCACTCATGGCTTATATTTTTAAGCCTAATACTTATTTTAATGAGCTGTTTTGCAGAACCGATAACTTACAGGGACGTAAGCACAGGAACACCGGTTGTGAAGTGATGATGTTTGAACAAACACGGAGACAATGACGCACACACACACACACACACACCCACATAGACACACATGGAAACGTTCATATATATATTTATATATATATATATATGCGTGTGTGTGTGTGTGTGTGTGTGTGTGTGTGTGCGCGTGCGTGCGTGTGTGTGTGAGTGTATATGACGGCCTTCTTTCAGTTTCCGTCTACCAAATCCACCTTGGTCAGCCGAAGGTTATAGTAGAAGGTATTTGTCCAAGGTGCGAAGCGCTGGGTCTTAGTATGTAGTTGGGAAACAAGCCTCTCACCACACAGCCACGTCTTGAGAAATTAATGAAGAGACTGTGTTGAAACAGTGCTTATCAAAGATTCATTCATTGCAGTTGCTGTATAATCGTATTTGGCACTTAATCAGAAGTTGTTTTAGAGTGTAGGTTGAAACGTCTTAATAGATACATCGAAATATGCTGCTACTGAAAGAATACAACACCCTATATTTGCAAAGCACCAACACAGAATGAATCGCTACTCGTATTGAAGATTAGATTTTGTGCATTGCTTCTCTTTAGTAGAACATTTTAGTGTTGCTTTCGGTTAAATTAGCTAGAAATGTTAACCTTAGCAATCTCTCATGACAACCTGACATATTTATCGAAGCTATATCCTAAGCTTCGATCTTCATCAACTGAGACGTTGTTGATTCCCCGCAATTTTTAAATGTATCATATACAACCTGCATTAATTTGCTGCTATTATATCTTAAATGGAGTTACAACACCACATATCCTAGTCAGCAGCTCTGCACCAATTGTTTATCGAACTCATTTTGCGAATATTACATGTTAGTACGATACAACTACTAACCAACCAACACGTGTAGTTCAAGGAATCTTAGTTGACTACATTCCAAGAAATGACGCTCCTCTGATATGGGAAGTTACATGGTTCCTACTCAAACCATTTCTTAGACGACACTCCCATTCTCTCATTACAGCTTCCTTTCTCATTTGAAGCACCGAACTAAACGCTTTGGCCAATTGTTCGGTTCCAGAACAACAGCACTTTGTCATTCCCAAATTCTCCATTTTGTACAATATCTTCACCTGCAGAAATTCAAGCGTATCATAATCTGTATCAAACGTTCGATTGGAGGAGAGTCTACAAATATTATAGGAAAGAAGTATTAGCTTCTCGTCACATGACAGAAGTAAATCTGCTTGATCTGAAATCATACTGGACACTATATAAGAGACTTTTCATTAGCGATACGGTTTAGTCTATTCAATATATAAGATGTTCATAAGATTATTCATCTAGATAAGCCTGGCGAGTAATTGTACAGAATTTTGATTTATTATGCGCTTGAAAGTTGCTTTCAACGCTATTGTTTACATATCAAATGCATATCTAGGGAGAAATATCTAGAATGCATTATCATGGTGCATGTATATGCAATGATTTAGAAGAATGAAATGTTCTCCCATCAATACAATATACATGTGGTAATAATCAACAAAATGTGCAAAACGAAACATGAGGTAATACACACTAATCGTGACTGTTACTTCAACTGGTGCAACGATTGTCCAAGATTCAAGTTTCTCCAGTTGATGCACATTCAAAGAAATTGAAGTAATAGCAATACTTTGACAAACAGACGATTTTAGAATGCATTTTCACTCTGTTCCATATACGGTGGATAAATTTATCTACATAAAAGAAATATTACTTTGGATGTTGTATCAAGTACTAAAACAACTGTCCCGTTTGGTAGGAACACATATTTCATATAGGGGTAGGATATAACGCACACAAACAGGTGGGTTAATAGAAGAACATTTTCAATTTGCTAATGGACGCAGACTTATGCAAATGCTTTGTTTTTACAATTTAATTGTCGTATAATAATTTTATCGAAGATATTTGCTAAGAATATATAAATAGATCTCTTATGCAGTAGCGTTACATTTTGTGTTCCTGCACACAGATATAAGCATGTAAAAAATATTTTGGGAGGGTATGTCAATATTATTCTAATCAATATTTTCCTACAAGTGTCTCACCCTAGACAATGACATTTTTCTATTTAAGCCAACAAATAACCTCGAACATCACTAAGACATTAACATAAATACATATTATGTCAATTTAATTTTGTGGGGTAATACCAATCTCCATATCACATGTAATGGTGAATTTTTATTTTCTCCCGTACGCCTCTGCTTATACACACGCACATATGTTGCATACACACTCATTTTACCATGTTTGTGTGTGTACATATACATACATACATACATACATATATGAATACATACACACACACTCTCTCTCTCTCTCTCACACACACACCCACACACACATATATATATATATATATACATACATACATATATACATATATGTATATACATATGTGTGTTGGTAACTTTATGTATGTAGATATATGTATGCAAACAGCATTAGATGCATGTATTTATATGTCTTTGTTGTAATGCATAAATGTACATATGTATGCAAGCGACATTTCAATCATAAACACACGTTCGTATATTGTATTATCTTGCTTTAATTTGTAGTCATGTCACTAAGTATGCTTTATTGTATAAGAACTGTTGATTTTGAAAGGAAATTCTGATTCAGATGTGCTGTAAATGACAGGAGATTTTAGTTGCCTTTCTAATAGCATTCGCATTTGTAAAGTTAGCTATCATAACTGTATATTCCTTAACAATAGCAACGCTCTCATATATTATATCTAATCTCAAGCGCTTTTTGTTTCATTCTTTCTGTCTCTCTATTTCATCTGTCTCTATCTCCTTTGGCTCTCTCGTATTATGTATCACTGTCACTGATTTGTTTTTGAAAAATTAGTCTTCATCTCCCCATTTGAATCGTCACTCAGCTTTCAACCGAACGCACATTCATCTGTCGAGAGTATAAACTGAAGTGCCATTAGACGCATAAGATATTCTTATATCATAATATGCATTGAAACGAGCAGGCAAATATCTAAACCATTAGATATCATTTCTTGTAGGGTATTATTTTCCCATGCGCATACACGTTAAGGCGCTTATAAAACCAGGCACAACATTTAAATGATAAGCAACAATACTGATCTTTAAATATATTCTATTGGTATTTCAAGGAATTGGAAATGCTAGCGTTAAGTTAGTGAATAAATCTACCAAAGATAGAATACTTTCTGATCACAAATAGACTGGTGTATTTATTTACATTATTTACATTTGACGGATATTTGTCCTCATCTCGAGGTTACTTGGGGAAGTTTCGAACCAGATTTCTCATTCCTAAGGTATTTTTCGATGTTATTATTATTATTATTATTATTATTATTATTATTATTATTATTATTATTATTATTATTATTATTATTATTTAGGTCACTGCGTGGAATCGAACTCGGAAACTTGGGATTAGTAGCCCGCGCTCTTAGGAATGAGAACCCAAGTTCGAAATTTCCGCAAACACCTGATGAAGGCTGGAGGGTATATCAGCCGAAACGTTGTGTTAACGATAAACAAGATGAGGACAAATATCCGTCAAATGTAAATAATGTAAATAATGTACATAATTCCTCATCTCTTAAATATAGGACTGTATGAAACTGGTGTATTGTTTCATATTCTAATGATATATAAGATTGGTACCAGTAAAAACTAATTCATTTTCTTTAATGTTCGAAGCTTAACAGCAAAAAGCCAGTTAATTCTTTTAACAATAACAGTTATTTGGTACACGTTTAGAAACAGTAAAATAATATGCGAATTTTATCAACAGGAAAAAATAATATTTTAGTTTAATAAATCTGGTACAAATGTACTTGGAATATCAAGAGTAAGATGCCAGATATAATTTGTCTTTTTCATTTTAAATTACATTAATATATAGGCGCAGTCGTTGCTGTGTGGTACGTAGCTTGCTTACCAGCCACATGGTTCCGGGTTCAGTCCCACTGCGTGGCACCTTGGGCAACTACAGCTTTCTGAATAGATTTGTTAGATGGAAACTGATGTGTGTGTGTGTATGTGTGTTTGTCCCCACAACATCGCTTGACAACTGGTATCTTTACGTCCCCGTAACTTAGCGGTTCGGCAAAAGATTTCGATAGAATAAGTATGACCTGAGGTCGATTTGTTCGACTAAAGGTAGTGCTTTAGCATGACTGCACTCAAATGACTAAAACAAATAAAGGAATATATAGGATTCAAATTCTGACACAATGCCAGCATGTTCTGTGCTCAACTGGTACTTATTGTATTTTAGCCCAAAGAGATAAAAGTCAAAGTGGACCTCGACAATATTTGAACTCAGAACGTAAAGACAGAAGATATGCCGCTAAGCATCTTGCCCAGCTCGCCGCCATTAATATATAATAAAACATATTACATTTAATGACTATAATATATGCCCTCATCTACTGAATCGAAAACTAAATAAAAGCAACATTACTTAGAATTTCGCGTGTCACAAGAATTGTACCGCATCAAAAGTATTTACCTAAACTGCGAAATAGGGGCATAGCGAAAATGAATGTGGGTATGGATATTACGTTTATTTAGATTTAATATAAAAGGAAGTGAAAACACAATACGAAACTTCAGAAAGTGATACGTTCGATATCTGAACATTATTTGACTTATAATTCCTACTTAAAGTAGCTTTTATCATACAGTCTTTGAACAGTACGAGTGATGTATCCTAAATACAAGAATGCTTTTAGTAAATATAGATAAGCGAGTTTGCTTGCAAACAAAGTTTAAACTACGTGGTTGAATTACCTAGCTTTCACTCGAGAGTTCCCGATAATCTTTCGCATGTTACAGAAATTTTAGTGTACAAGTAACAGTGAATCGATACTTTCATGTGACAGGGTAGGGGCTATCAGGCAGTAATGTATGAGAGGATGTTCCACATAATTGATTACCTCTAAAACATGATCAATATACCATTGTATAAACTAGAATTAAACTTCAGGTTTCAAAATTCATTTTCCATTTCCTATTTGGTTTTGTAATATGTCCTCATATTATATCGGAAAATATACAACCCAATACAAATACGTTAATATATAATCTAAATAAATTGGAATGTAATAAAAAAGCCCTACAATATAAAAAGTATATTTACTCGATCACTTCAACATCAGTTATATTTCACGTCTGGTACATGTTATATCGTTCAGATGACAGTGAAATAAAAGAACATTGTCGACTTCAGGTGTTTGTCACTATACTTTATATATGTATATACAAGTACAATTTCGAATTTTTAAAACTAGAGTTACCTGTGGATAATTGGTGTGCTGTAACACAAAAGGCGTTTACAATTTAAATACTATTTGAGTTTAGTGGTGTATTTATGAATATAGATAGATAGAGAGAGAGAGAGAGAGAGAGAGAGAGATAGAGAGAGAGAGAGAGAGAGAGATAGATACACTTAAGTATGCTCAGTTAACTGAGTGAGGGGCAAGGTCGAAGGAATAAACACCACATCAACAACTTTTGCTATGTCATTTTTAAACGTTTATTTTTATATATGCACACACACAAGCGCACAGAGACACGGCGCACACAAACATACTTATATACAAACATATATATGCATACATACATATTTCCAACTGCGTGATTCCGGGTTCAGTCCGACTACGTGACATCTTGGAGACGTGTCTACTATTGTCTTCTACTGTAACCTCGGGCCGACCAAAGAGATGCGAGTGGGTTTGGTAGACGGAAACGCGAAGAAGACTGTTCTATACACACACACACACACACACACACACACACACACAAATGTACATATAGCAAATATTAAACTCAGAAATATCTATTTCAGATGTACCGATTTCACAGATATGTTGAGGAAATATTATTCATGTTGCAACAAAGAGTTTATAGATATAGAGTCTTCGAATTTTTTTCTGTAATCTATCGTGAATTTTCTTAAGAAGAAATAGAGAATTTCATAAAACCTAGTTAATATTTTACAATTTACCATTTTTTACATTTAGGAACAAACGATGATGCATATAACAACTATAATTACAACCAGTAAACAATTTTGATTTTGCACAAAGCTATACACTTAAATCAAAATAAAACTTGAACGAAATATTGAGAATTGGAATTGGAATTGGCTGTAAAATCGCTTTCAATAAATCGAATACGTTAGACATATTGAATTTATGAATTAATTCATAGCTACGTCCATATGAGTATGAAAGCAATACAGGAAAGATGAAAAGATTCTTGAAATAGGTACACATATCAATTATATATATACATACATAGGGATGTATGTATATGTATTTATATGCATATATATGTATATATGT
>NC_068981.1:140419036-140419899 GCF_001194135.2 Octopus bimaculoides | reverse complement strand
ATATATATATATATATATATATATATATATATATATATATATATATAGAGAGAGAGAGAGAGAGAGAGAGAGAGAGAGAGATGTATATATATGTGTATATACATACATAGGGATGTATGTATATGTATTTATATGCATATATATGTATATATGTATATATGTGTGTGTGTATATATGTGCATATATATACATATAGATATATATACACATATATACACATATATACACACACACACACATATATATATATATATATACATATACATCCATCCTTATGTATGTATATACATATATATATACATCTCTCTTTATATATATGTATATGTGTGTGTGCGTTTGTATGTGTGTGTATGTATGTATGTATTTATGTATGTATGTATGTATTTATGTATGCACGCATGCATGTATGTATGTATGTAGGCACGTGTTTTTATCCACTATCAACTATTACCCTCTAGATTTATATATAATATTTATATATTTTTCTACTTCTGCACAAATTGCAATAAATGATTTCCAGGTTTGCATCCGCCTTTTCAAAGTTTATTCTATCATACTGACATCCGCTCTACCTCAACATTGCCTGTAGCCATCTTATATGTTCTATGGATCCGATATTCCGACATTTAACCTCCACGTTTAGGTGTATAAGCATGTACATTTGCCCGCCAACCATATAACTATATATATCTATATCCGCGTGTGCGTGTATGTGCGTGTGAGTATGTGCGCATGCGTGCGTGTGTGCGTGCCTGTGTGTGTATATATATTTAGGTATATATATATGTATATATATATACATGTATGTGTGTATGTATATAGATATATAGATATATATATATATATATATATATATATATATA
>NC_068981.1:140413171-140418479 GCF_001194135.2 Octopus bimaculoides | reverse complement strand
ATATATATATATATATATATAAGTTATAACATATCTCCGATCGAATAATTGATGCAATAAAATACATTGGTGTAATCTCTTATATCTTACTGCTACTACTTAGCAAAATACGATAATAGTTCATATATATTATGACTAGAGTGAAAATGTGAAGCTGTATTTAGAAGAGAAAACAACGGTGCTGTTAGATATATATTAATGTTTGAAGTGGATAGCTGTAGCTTCCATTTGTGTAAGATTTGAATAAACAGTAGTAAGTTTTCATCTTGGCATTCCCTGCAGCTATTATAGACGGCAAGTGTTTTTGCACAGGCAGCACAATGTTTATTGTTTTAGCAATCATACTGTACAAGCAATGTTACTTGAAATATTGAAATAGATATGGTCTTTGGTAGGAAGGGTAAATCAAGAATGTCTAAGGAGGGTGGTTAGAAAAACAGAATACAAAGAAAGAACAACAACAACGAAAACTCACGTGGGTTAGGGATATAGAGCCTCTATAGGATTGCTGAGAATATTCTAGTGTTAAATGCTTCTTTCGATGAACTCTGCAAATATACACTAAGGCTGGTTTATAACAGCCTGTTGTTAGGCGTCATGTTTACATTTTCATGAATGTTATTTCTGATCACATATGCTTTCAATATGGCTTCAACTCTATAGTGATAATGTATCGGAGGAAAGCACTTGCTAAATAACTTTATCTGTCTCCATCTGGATAAATGACCAGACACATAAACAATAAGCTCTTTTTCATTCCCGCAATTCCGTTCGTTCTCTCTTTCTCTCTTCCTCTCTCTGTCTCTGTCTCTGTCTCTGTCTCTGTCTCTCCCTTTCTCTCCCTCTCTCCCTCTCTCTCCCTCTCTCTCTCTCTGTCACTCTCTATCTCTTTCTCTCTCCACATATCTATAGCACATATATGCATATATATATATATATATATATATCATGTGTGTGTGTGTGATTGAGTATTTGCCATGTATGCATATGTGTGCGTATGAGTTACTTTAATATTCCATCACTGTAGTACATCCATAATGGAACAAAGTCATGTAGTGAGAGATTGAACATATCCAGCTTAGTACATATCCGAGTCTCTCACTGATTTTAATGAGGATTATTTGTCGAAAATTTATGTAGCATTTATAAAAAAAAACCACAATAAACCACAAATAATATACAGTTTTAACAGTGGAGTAAGTATAAAAGTTATATTCAGATCTTATTCTTATATATATAAACATGTTACCAGTTCGAATATTACTCAACCATATTCGAACCCGTAAGAAAGCCATCCACCCCAACTAGACTAATTTATGCATACATTTCCGCCTAAGCATGAAACACTGGAAATGAGGCACTTTGGAATCACTTAGGATAGAGTTCTCTTGTTATTTTTGCAGTCTTCATACTGTCACTAGTTGAGTTCATAGGCACATCTGCTATAATAATGTATGAAATCGAAGCTTGCAATAAGCGTACGAGGTCCGATCAATAAGTAACCGGACTGTTGCCATAGTAACGAGACTAAAGCAAGCAGGGTGAATCCGCTTGGCATAGATTGACCTTGAACTCTGGTGTGCATTCGCTTTTAGTTTCAATATTCTACCTCATTTGTGCTGTTTTTAGCTGTGCTTGAAAAGAATGTGTGTAGCATGCGATCGACGCATTGACCATCACAGAGAAAGTTGAGCAGAGAACCTGCATCAAATTTTGCCAAAAGCTTGACGATTCCTGCTCAGAGGCATATGCAAAATTTTGAAACATTTTTCACCGTTCTCGACACAATGAAGGTGATCTTGTGCAACTGATACCCGAGTGTCATTTTGGTCAGCTGAAAGCAGTTTTAACACAATTTGGGCCGACTCGCATCTGATACCCATATTGTCAATGATAATGGATTGAACTGAACCGCAACTAATATGCACATCATCTGATAACTTACGGATGGTGATTTGACGATTTCCCCTCACTTCTGCACGCATATCTGCGATGCTTTTCTTAGTTCTGCTTGTTGCGGGTCTCCCAGAACGCTCGTCAGTATCGACATTTTTCTATCATTTTGGAAACTTCTGGAGCATGTGTACACTTGTGTGCGGCTCATACACTCCTCTCCATTCACTTTCTGCAACTTTGCGTAGGCCTGTGTGAGGTATCTCCATGACAACTTTCTCTATCATAGTCAATGCGACGATTACACGCCACACATTTCCTTCCAAACACTGCTATAAACAGGGGAAGTGAGCTAGAACGATAAAACTTAGTGCGTGGGCACAACATGTTCCAAAAATTCAATCTGTGCCATCGCATTCACTCTGCGTGCTTTAGCCTTGTTACCATGGTAACAGTCCGGATAGTTATTGAGCAGACCTCGTATATTGCGCACTACACCTACTTTAAGCTTTCTGAACTGGTCACTACAAGAACTCACAAGACGCTCATTGTTACAGGAAATTTGAACATCAATGGAGATGGAGTCAAGCTATACTTTCAACGCAGGGATGGTGATCGTGGTCTCAAATATGTATTGATCCAAACGAAGCAGGTATGGTGACACAGAATAAACATTTTCTGCAGTGGAAAGTTACCAATAACTATTTTTCTTAGGTTCATGAACATGAAATCAATGATATAATTAGGATAGAATATGAATCTAAAAAGTATGAAAGAAGAGCGTATAAAGATCTCTCCTTAAATGTCATTGGTAAAGTCTATTTAACAAAAGAGCAATATTTTAAAAATGAACCAGTTCACTGAGAAGATAGTACAGGTGGAGAAGTGGGACGAGGTGGCGAGAAGGGTAGCCAATCTCACCCAGAAATGGGCCGAGAGAAAGGTCTAGCGCAGGTGCCGAATGTGTACATCGCATCCGTCATCTATTGCCGCGCGACTGTCGTCCCTTGCCCTGTTTGCTGGTTGATTAAGCTGCTTCGCTTACTCGTCTGCTTTCTGTGGAAGGAGCGCGTTCTACTTGTCAGGCGATCAATCTACTGTCAACAGTCGCGGAATGGAGGGCTGGGTATGCCGTGGTTGTTGATGCGCAGAGAAGCGCTGTGGTTGCGGCATCTCCAGCGTTTCCTTGATGGTGAGCAGGTATCGTCACCGTTTGCAAGACACGCTTTTCCAGAGCTCGTCTCTTTGACTGAGTTGCAATCCTGAATTAAGTGTAGACCAAGGAGGGGCGAGTGGCACAGCGAGTGTCGTCAAGCGCTCACAGCCCTCAGACAGGCGGGCAATGCAATTCCTGGTAGTTCTACTCTAGCGTTCTATACAGGTCTAGTAGAGGAAAAGTGCGACGACATTCTCAGGGAAAATCTTGGCGTCAAAGAAGATCAACTAACCGGTCTGTTTCTGGCCAGGATCTATGGACAACGTACAGAAATCCCTTCCTGGCAGTGTTAATGAGGGGCGCTACCTGTTCGAAATAAACTTTACAGGCACGGAAGTGCCGTCAGCCGGGCCTGTCCGAGGTGTGCCAAGAACGATGAGACCGTTCTGCACGCCCTAGTACAGTGCCCGAATATTGCTCTCTTGTCGAACACCTGCTGTCGAACACCTGTCGCGCGTAGGACGAATCCAGCTATCAGCTGAATGTATTGTGAAGATTTCCACGCCACCTTTTGGCCGGGAGGGGAAGGCAACATTTAGAGGATGTAGCGAAAGAGATAGTATGGTGGACCTGTTTGAAAGGGCAAAAGACTGGCACTCTCATATTTGGCCAAGCCCTCATCAACTTTTTTAAGTTTCACTTGAAAAGGAAGTTCAGGGTTGAGAGGGAAATGTTGCCTTGTAGCTAATTTGTTGAAAGGTGGGTGAATGTTGGAAGAATGGCCAGTGTAAAATGACCAATTCTGAGTGTGCACCTGTAAACAAAAGGAGAAAGGCTCTTGCCCTGCTGTTCGTGCACCCGTGACTTTTGTGGGTTTCTTCACGAGGTCCTTAATGCGACTCCCCTATTGGGAGTTTTAGATTGTTTAATTTTTAATCGTTATATATAGTTTGCACGTTGTAAAATGAATTGCATTGTCCTGTTTTTGTCTTTTATGTTGCTGTGTGATTCTTAATGTAATTTTATGTACGCCCTTGTGATTAATAAACGAATTAATTTTTGTTGTTGTTATTATTATTGTAGCACGTCACTCGTCCGTTGTTACGCTCTGAGTTCAAATTCCGCCGAGATCAACTTTGCAGTTCATCCTATCGGAGTCAATTAATTCAGTATAAGTCATGCACTGAGATCGATGTAATCGACGTAATCCTTCTCCCCAAATTTCAGGCCTTGTGCTTCCAGTAGAAATAATAATAATAATAATAATAATAATAATAATAATAATAATAATTATTATTATTATTATTATTATTATTATTATTATTATTATTATTATTATTTTATCATCACCATCATCATCATCATTTGTGTTAATCGTAGCATATCAGGGTAAGCTGTCAAAATGTCATCTGCAGAGGAGTAGTAGTAGTAGTAGTAGTAGTAGTAGTAGTAGTAGTAGTAGTAGTAGTAGTAGTAGATTTTTACGATGGCGTTGATGATGTATACATTTGTGCATTTGCGTGACTGTTATGCTTCATCTGATATTCGCATTTTATTTCTCCCTGGAACAAACATGATACGCCAGGCAAATGTAATTTGACTATGAGCAATTGTATATTATTTCCCGTTGTTGCTTGTCTAATGAGCAACATATAAACTTTCTTCGTGTTGCTGATAGATAACTTAGTCTTGCGAATAGTGAGAAATACACGTTGGTGGTCTTTCGTTAATAATCGGAAAACCGTTACCTTTTCTGTTCGTGAACATTAAGTATATGTGTGTATACGTGTGTGTACGTCTTTATGTGTGTGCTTGTATACAAGTGTCCAGTAAGTAATAATCTTGCTTTTGGTATCTGAAGGAATTCATCTAACCATTAACTGTATACGCAAAATTCCTTCTGAAATAAAGACTGGTTCAAATGCAAAATACGAATATTGTTATGTCTATATACTTACTGGAAGTATGGTAAAATAAACCACACCAACTCACCGAATTTAAGCATTCTCCGATTTGCTTATCTGGTTTCTACATCTCTTTATAATTACTATGCGCCTGCCGGTTATCAGTCTGTCTAACCCCTCGCTCAGTATCATTTATTTTCTCTCCTAATTCCTCTGCCCACCTTCAAACAGACACACCAAAACACTCACACACACGAATACACAAACATACGCACACATGTATACTTATTATATATATGTATGTATGTATGTATGTATGTATGTATGCATGTATGTATGTATGTATGTATGTATG
>NC_068981.1:140408797-140412976 GCF_001194135.2 Octopus bimaculoides | reverse complement strand
TATATATATATATATATATATATATTATATATATATATATATCCATGTATAGGTATGCATATATATGTACATACATACATATATACATACGTATATGCATACGTACATAATTATGTATACAACGAAGACACGGTCAATTTTTCCTACGAAAACTAATAAACACGTTTACAACAGAAGAGTGTAGATGTAATAAATGGTTTGTATATATGTGTGTGTCTGTGTGTCTTTGTGTATATGTGTCTGTGTATATTTACGTATGTATATGTATGTATATATCCTCATGCATATGTATACACACACGCATACATATATATGCGTATGCGTATGCATGTACATACATATGCACGCATACATACACATCTATTTATATATGTGTGTATATGTTTGTACTCTGTATATAACATGTGTGAGAGAGAGAGAGAGAGAAAGAGAGAGAGAGAGAAAGAGAGAGAGATAAAGAGAGAAAGAGATAGAGAGAGAGAAAGAGAGAGAGAAAGATAGAGAGAGAGAGAGAGAGAGAGAGAGCGAAAGTGATTAGATTACTATAACAGTGACAACAACCTAGAATTTCGTGCCAAATCCTTCACAAATAAGGGGATTCTAGGTTATTCTGTAGTGCCCATAGCAACGGTAACTAATAATAAATTCCATTGGCTTCGCTTCATGCATTGTTCTCTTTCCTTATTTATTGAAACAATTGCAATTGTCATATTTCTTCACCGGGAAATAAAACAAGTAGGTTTTCGAATGTTTTTCTGGAATGGTGTGATTGCATTGTTCATTGTTGTTTCAGTGTCGTTAATTTCAATTTTACTACCTTGACAAAGATTCATTAAATCCTTCAGTTTTCGCCCTACCCTCTTTCAGTGAATATGCGCACAGCTTTACATTGACACCCAGCACTGTTAATTAAATATGAACAACTACAACACTGATAACCTGTGATAAACACCCATTGAATCTTCATATCCTAGTAGGAAATATACACCCATATTTAAACCCTGCCACTAATTGATAATATCGAAACGTGTATCTTCATTGACTTCAAATGCATCCATTAGAACAGACTTCGACACTGTTCCCCTTTCAAATTGAGTGCCACCTACCGATGTATCCACTTTGCGCACTCCTAACAGTAGCATACGTTTTCCACAATCTTTTGTAATGCATTGATACTGCAGTTAGACCATATGTGCAACAAACGTACTATGTATCTCGTTGGTACACCTGAAACAATTCGTGTGTTCGCTAACGCTCGTTCTCAGAGATCAAAATTGATGTTATATGCTATATCTCCAATGAATCTTTCTCGTTTTTTAAACTTCATCCATTCGTGTCTACATTGCTCTTCTCAACAGTATTATCTCGGTGGACAGCTTGTAAACCTATATCGAAGTTGGACTGATTTTGTTTCCCAAAATGTCAAGAGGTAAATGACATATATATGTCAATGACGGAGGCAGTGACGGCACATGGCTTCCGATTTTAATCCTTCACTTACTTACAATTAGGAAGAACAAGAAGTGTTACTATAAGTGTTACGACGAACTACGCAATTTAAACTTCCTATGTCGTTTGATAGGAAAGTGATATCATATTACTTTCGATACAGTCGTCAGAATACTCACACTTAGAGAATACCTTATCAGCCTTGTACATTTAAACATACAACTACATAACTTCAACACAAATGCATAGTCACACCCATGCTCATATATAAGTATATACGTATGTACATATAAGTATATGTGTGTATATATTTATATAGATGTATATGCATAATCGACAACAGTCCAAGTGTAGTTACATTTACACACACACACACACACACGCACACACACACACACGAGAGGAATGTACTATTCGTCTGTTTGTTTTAAGAATTGTGCTCCACTTGTTCATAAATTATCGGTCTCTGTATATGTAATTATGAGCTAACAGTATCGGCTCTTAATAAATCTTTAACTTAATCTTATGGAGCGTTAATGGCTACAGGTTTTCAAAATTCGGTGTTTAATTTTACACATATTCTTTTATATTCGCATTCATTCCAATGATCGTGTAATCAGTTACGTTTGTAATTACCTTATTTGTATGCAACATGTATAAGAAACGTTGTGAGCAACATTTACTCGAAGACAGAACTTCATTGTAAAATGTACGGGAAATTGTATATACGGCATTAAATGGAAGCAGTGCGTGTGAGTCTATGCCTTTATGTGAATTCTATGAAATTCAATACCAATAGTAATGTAATCGTTTTGTTACACCATATCTTATACAACACGCATAGATTTGAACACACTAAAACAATCCACTAGAAACATGCATAAAGACTTGCACGTTTCGTTGATATACACACATTGGGGGTACATGTAGAAGTATGTATGTGTATGTGCTCGCGCGTAGATGAGTTTATGTACAAGCACGCGAGCATGTGTGTGACAGTGTGTGTGAGTGCCCCCGCGCCGTATCTACAAGCACATATTACATGTCTTAGAGAGTCAGATAGTCAAACATTTTATATACACATATTTTACATTATCACAACTTGAATAATCGAACTCATAGTCATGAATACATAAACATTTTATTTGTTCATATTCATCATTTTTACCGAAATCATGGAAATAATATAATTTTAAATTCCTTTCATAAATGATTAAGTTATGAAATGAATAAAATATTTTCGGAGATAGACACACCATTTCAAGTTATATTGCTATCACGATTTCTTAAATCGTGCTACATTCATCCCCCGAGCAAAATATTTACTAGAGTTTTGTATGAGGATATTCAAGTAGTTTCTTTATGCTAGAGGGAAGAACCAATACGACAGAAAATCACTTCGTCTTTTATATGTTTCAGTAAATAAACTTTATTAATAATTTCGTTTTCAAATTATCCTTGACAAGTTAATCATTTTTCAAATACCGAATAAACTTGAAATGATTCAATAAAGTAAAGGAAGAGTAAGGAATGAACATTCTCAGTTCAGTCATATTTTGATAGGTCTTTAATAAAACAAATCTAGCTAATGCAAAATATATATATTTTGATAACCATAGGGAATAAATAATGTCAACGTATATATTATTGTAAAATACGGTTGCTACTCAGCGGAATTCAGAATAGATTAGAAAACAACAATAGATGCCAATATGAATCGGAATATGAAATAGATTTGTGGTACATCAGCAAGGGAATAAATCGGGATTATGTTTTACGGGGTTGAAAAACGAAGACTGGCAGGCATAATTAAGCAGAAATAATAGGAATTCAAAGAAATAACGGAATAGAACACATCACTGAGGGTAAAATCCATTTTGAAGATAAAATAAATTTACTTATGTAAATTCAACAGCAATTCTGTTGCTATGGCCCATCATTACATAGGTTTGTTTTTTTCGCCACCTTGACATCTTCCCTTGGGATAGTTTGGGGAATATGTATATGTATAAAACAAGTGATACATAGCGAAAAATGATTAATATATAGCCAGGGAGAGTATGATACATCATACTGATAAAATAAAGCAGGTTGTATACAGCTTCGTAAACATGAACAACATACATATATATCAACAGAAACATGGATATGAAAAATATTTTCCAAGTGCAAGAGAGCAATTTGGCCCTGAATGTGTAATTCGTAAAAAAGACAACAGAATGGATGTTGAAGAACAGTGAGAACCGGATTCAGTATAGGCGCTTTATATATATGAAATGGATCCACCTGAGAAACGAATTGCATTTATAGTCTGGGATTGAACGCAGTACTATTTCGTATTCTCATAAACACACATGCATACGCACGCGCAAACACACACATGTATGTACACGTGTATGTACACATGTACGTACGCTCTTTAATGTCACACACATGTATGTACACATGTATGTATGCTCTTTAATATCTAACGAATGAGATACGAGTGTTCAATTCATGATGTAGAGGACATTTTTTTTATTAAAACTACACACACACGGAGGTATATATATATATATATGTGTGTGCGTGTGTGTGTGTGTATGTATATGTATATATATATATATATATATATATATATGTGTGTGTGTGTGTGTGTGTGTGTGTGTGTGTATGTGTGCTTATGTACGTATTGATATCTTTCTACACACAAACACACACACACATACACACACACACACACACACACAC
>NC_068981.1:140403646-140406951 GCF_001194135.2 Octopus bimaculoides | reverse complement strand
ATATATATAGGTATATACATATATCTTCTCTTCGTGTGATTGCATATATATAAAGAAATAATATATATACGCACGCACACACGCGTATAATATATATATATATATATATATATATATATATATCATGCACTATTACATTATATAGAGAGGTTTGTCTGTATAGAAGTGCCATTTTAATGTAATTGATTGTACTGTATTAGTATTACTAGTCTGTGTCGTGCTTAATTTGGACATATGTTTTCGACAAAAGATTTGACGTAAAGTTGAAATCGATATTTTGATATGGGTCAGAATATAATCTACAAAGTGCAAATTAAGAATTCACTATTACCATTCATGTCAAATAGATAAGCTTGTATCTCACACTATCTAGTCGCACTATATAGTGAAATAATATACCTCAAATAGCTATAAGCCCTAGATCTGACAATATTTTGTAAACATTACAAAGACATGTTATCCTCTATAATGCTAAAAAACAATTTCGACTACGATCATTTGGTGACCCTCCAGATATTTCCAGTAAAACCCCAAAAGAAAACTCTATCTCGTTTTAGTAGTTGTTGTTGCTATGCGTGCAATTGCCTCTAAATATAATCCGGATACGTTACTACAATTCACATTCTCAATAACAAACGTCAGACTTTCAACCGTGCTGAACCACCATTATCTCTGCCACGCTTATTTAAACGTCACTTCATCCACTTTTTATTGTCATATATATTTTGCATTCCACTTCTATCGAAGCTCAACTGACATACTTCTATATTTTTATGTCTTGCTTTCTTCCATACTCAGCTCTCGAAGTTACCCATGGTGATACCAATCTTTCTACCATTCATCGTTAACTTTCCAATATTGATCCCTTATGTTTGCTGCCCACTCTCAAATAAGAATCATAAACCTAAACAGAAAAGTTGTAAGGTACTAACATGGTGCAGGAACAAAGTTCATGGGTACTCCATGATATCCTGTTTAAGCCAACAATTAGACAGTTAAAGTGACTAAATATAAGCAAGTGACCTAATTTGAATTTATCTACGGATAGAATTTTAATGCCATTGATGTATTGTTAGAAGCGAAAGTATGTTAGAAAAGAAAAAATCAAATTAGATTCTACTTCTTTGTCTCTCGCCCACGCCTCTGTCTCTTTCTTTCTCTTTCTCTCTCTATCCCTTTCTCTCTTTCTCTCTCTCCCTCCCTCTTTCTTTCTCTCTCTCCCTCCCTCTCTCTGTTCTCTGTCTCTCTCCCTCCCTCTCTCTTTTCTCTCTCTCTCTCTCTCTCTCTCTCTCTCTCTCTCTCTCTCTCTCTCTCTCTCTCTCTCTCTCTCTCTCTCTCTCTCTCCATCTACGCTTTCTCTTTTCCGCTTACAGATTTAACCATCATGTACGAATAGACTATCTGCTGATACATGTTCTATGACATGACAATGAAACATTTCCGGTATATTGATGATTTTAAGCTGTACGTTAGACAAGACAAACAACTAGAAACTCCGTTTCATAGAGATGCAACAGGGAAATTGGCATAAAATTCAATTTGGAAAAGTGGGGCAAGTGAATCTGAAGAGACGAAAATTAATTAAAACCACTCATATCGTGTTAGATAACGAAAAGGAGATAAGAAAATTAGATCAAACATAGATTTGTAAATACTTAGAACAAATGAACTAGTACATTACATGAGAATGAAAGAAAAGGTTAGGCCGAAATATTATAGACACATTAAATTACTACTTCAAACTGAGTGAAATGTTAAAAAGAAAGTAATATGTATCTAGCTGTTTCAGTAATAAGTTACAGTTATACTACTATTTGTTGCTGTTTGATTTGATTAGTAAGACATGAAAACTGACTGCTTTAAGAATACACCAAACAACAGCCGACAAAAGTTACATTTATACAGAACACAGAGATGTAAAGAGGAAACTGGAATTTTATTATATTATACGAAACGTGATCCTAATAAAAGCTACAGATAAGTAACAACAAAATGTGACGAAATTCTGAACGAAAGTAAACCATAATTTTCTGCTAGGAAAGAATCAAAGTTTGGACAGGCACAATCTAGCAATATTCTCTGTCTTTTAATTTTTTATTTGCTTCATTGATTGAAGTGCAGCCATGATAGAGCCTCTCTTTCATGAGTTTAAATGACCAAATTGATACCAATATTTGATTTTTATCGATGTCATTTGCCAAAATACTACTTTACACGAACGTAAACAAACCAACATCGTTTGTCAAGAGTTTCAGAATAACAAAAACAAACTCACGCATATATTTATCTGTTTCTTTATTTACTAAATTCACTCACACGACTTTGGTTGGCCGAGGGTTTACTAGAAGACACTTGTTTTAGGCCCTGCGCTGTGGTACTGAACCCGGAACGACGTGGCTGCAAAAGAAGCTTCTTAACCACAGACACATGTATGGCAAAACCGTTACTAAATGCTTTTTTTTTAATTATTATTATAAATTAGACTTAAAAGTGCTTTATAAATTCTATGCTTAAATATTGGCCTACTCACCTAGCGAGTGGAATGGCATCATTGGAAGGCTTAAATGATACAAAGTGCATGTTGACCAGCAATGTATCACGACATCTGATAGTATGTTTTGTCGGGTGATATCGTTTACATAGCTGATAATATTAACGTTTACATTAGCATTCTTATCCATTTTACGGGAATCTGGTATATAACAGGAAGGAAGGTTCCAAAATTCTTTGAAGAGCAGGATACATATAGTGAACCACGTTTTCTAGTGTTTCAGTGAATTCACGTGATCGTCTACGTAAACGTATTTTTTACGGAGTCTATAAAAAAGATATGATCGATTTTTCTTTAAACATTACAGTTAGATTCCTTTGGCAATGAATCACTTTGCGATTCTTTCCTGACCAAGTTCAGATATTTCACAACTCTTATCTAAACTATTATTATCTTCAGCATAATTTGGCTTTATTCCAACTAAAAATCAAATCCATATTCCTGCTATATAATTAATAAATTTCCAAAGGGTTGAATGAAAAAAATCCTGATCTAAACTAAGTGCGTTTGCACATAATCGTTCGGTCACCAAATATTAGCACAGCGATGATGCGAAAGTTCTTCTGCATTCAGGAAAATATTCTAATTATTGTAATTATAAATATTAATATAATGAATCTGTAGCAGGTGTTAATCATTGCATAAAATTATATAATACATATTTCTGTAAAAATATAACATCACGTGTTATTAATTCGATATTTCCTAATTCTTGCTAGAAACCTTGCAGAATACATACATATATATATATATA
>NC_068981.1:140398834-140402907 GCF_001194135.2 Octopus bimaculoides | reverse complement strand
ACACTTTGTGATTGTATTGCCACCATTATGGAACCTATATATATATATATATATATATATATATATATATATACTTTTGTCATTATTTATTTTCTGTCTTTTATGCACATTTTACTAAATAAAAACAAATAATTTGTCTTCAGCATTTAACGGTAAATTGTTTCCACTTCTGTTTCTTCTTATGTATTTCTGTTTATGCTCAATTCGTCGGATTTCTGTTATTCGTTCTTTTATTATTTTTTCCAGTCACGTGACCTGTTACATAATCTCAAGAAATTTCACTGGTGTTATTATTATACTGTTTTATATGTTTCTGCTCTATTGATAGATTTTCATCAATGTTCTTTTCACCTAGCAATTTGCACCCTCCACATATTATCCTCCCCATGCCTTCATCTCAACTTCACTTCGGTTACACCGAAACACCAAGCGTCCACACATACTCTATCACACACTACTACACACACGTACTTGCACAATTCCACGAACCTACAATCATCAAGAATCCCTGGAAATCTCTGACAACACGCATACTCTTCCCCTGTGCCCATCTCTATACACAAATAACATGCTATTAATGCATGCATTACAGAGCCTCCTTCTCCTTCCCTAACCAACTCCGTAGAACGGCATTCTCACATGGTCTCTAACAAGTTCTCATTCGTTTTTCTTTCCCCTTCAATTTTTCTCATTCTTTTATTTTTTCTGATATAGGACTGGCTTTCGAAATGTCAAACCTCAATCTTGTAAGCAGTAAACTAATACAATTTTTGTTAAATCTTGTCCTCCCGCATATTCTTCTATTTTTGCTAATTTCCTAATATGCATATGTGTGTGTGTGTGTATACGTGCGTGTCCATGTGTTTCTATCTCTTTATTATACATGTAAATATGTGTACGTACGAAAGTATGTATGCATATAAACACACGTATATGTATGTGAAAAACAAATACAGAAACGAAATATACTGGAGGTGTTGGCACCAGATTTTGGAATTGAGAGTTATACCAGACCTCGAAGTGGACGTCACTGCATTGTTCCAAAAGTCCCAGCTGTTTCATGCAAGACGAGAAACATGTACGGCAATAGCTTGGGATTCAAAGGCTAGCATCACTTTAACATCTTGCCAAAGCATCTGGGGGCTCTCCATAGAGCGGAGGTAGATGTTTTCAAGAAACAACTAGACAAATAGGTATTACAAACTATTAGTACGATTAGTGGGTGAATAAAGAAGGTCCCTGCATAATTTTAACAAACGAAAATGCATCTGAGTAAATTAAATAAGTTGACAGATAATGCCAGGAAGGCGGGGGTTATTCCCAGTTCCCATTTACCATTACACTGTTCCATGTCCTATCACGTTTCCTGTTCAGTTGCCATCTCTATGCCCAACCTGTTGCATATGGTAATAGTTTATTGCTAAAAATAGATATTACAAACTATTAATTCGATTAGTTGGAGAATAATGAATGTCCCTATATTATATTAACAAACGAATATGCATCTGATTAAAATAAATTAGACAAATGGATAGATTTCCGAATACATTAACAAATAGTCCGCGTATTGTAATTTGCGTTGTCGCGTGTCTTACCTTATCGTAGTGTGGCCGTATCTCACGTTGCGTGATAAAAATGTTTAAGATGTTATGTTGACTTAGATTTCATTGACCAAATTAATCTCATAGTGAACTAACTTCTAGGTCATTAGTCATTACATTGTCCAATGTCCTATCCACCAATCCTGCAGTTGACCGTGTCTTTAATGTGACCTTAGCGTGATGTGCGGTCGCTGCATACAGAAACATTTTCCTTTAGTAAAGCTGAGTTGTTCTCACAAAAGTCGCACGCTGTTTACATGATGAAGTGCATGTTGAGCTTTACAGAAGACTTAATATAATTAATCTCAGCAGTGTTATTGATTAGAAAAAATGTGCTACAGCACCCGCCAAGGAGGCCCATTATAGTTTTTGTCATTGAGATCGAATTAGCTTATGATTCAATTGGATGTTAGTTTAACATGTATGCAAAGTTTCGTCAAGATTTGTTCACTGGTGTAGACAGCAAGATAGTAACCGACAAATAGATAGATCAGACAGAAATTGCCATATATGTATAAGATCTATAAAACATATGTGTGTTTATTTAAGTCCGCGTGCATGTTATTTGTATGTATGCATATATCTCTTTGTGTATATCTGAGTGCGCGAGTAAAAAGGAAATGATGGTGTGAGATTTTCTTTTGTAATAACAAATGCGAACATTTTGTTTTTAAGTTGAAGGCATTTTGCAAATACAACACTGTTTTGTAAATAAACACAACAGAATTTGAAATGGTGAAATAAAACTTTTAAAATATTGTCTTTATGCCACCAAACAAGGTTGAAATAGGGAGGGTTATTGGCATGCCAGCTGAAGATTTAACAAATTCATCAAATACTGCAGCATGTTATGACTAGAGATGAGTTAATCTTGGTAGTCTTTCTTCCTTAGATAAATCCACAGTAATAAATAATTTGGCGGTGAAGTCAAGTCGTCTTAAAGGCCATTCAGAAATGAATTATGCTTTCGTTTCCAATAGTCCGTTAAATGCTCGTTTCACCTTGTCCTTTTGATATGTGCAAAATGATGTTGGTCCAATCCTGGTAGAAAATTCATGAATCAATGTCATGCAATCTAAGAATAAAGGATATGAATTTCTATGTTTTTATCCAGATATAACATCCAGCATGATATACAGCATGGAAATTGTAAAGTCCAGTAATATTGAACTGTAAGGTACAGCCAAAACGAATAATTCAGGATTAAATATAACTTTAATAACAGTTGAATTGATAATTATCTTCAGCTTAAAAGACGCAGTCGCGTGGATTAATTTCGTCACCCATTATCTGTTCAAGAAGATAAGAATCATTACGAAAGAAGATCATTTATTATTATGATATCTGTGCTCGAAGTTTGTTGCCATCTTTATTAATGTGTATGCGACAACAACATGGGTAAAGAAAGATAAATTTATATCTATCAGTTAACATCGCGTAAATATTTGTCTGATAATTGAGAAGAGGCACGAGTAAAAGTTGACTAAGAATTTATTTCCATTATGCAGGATGTGGACTGCTCTTTAAATAATCTCCTTCAGTTTATGTAGAATATGCGCAATCAGAAAAAGGCGAATTACGAAGTGAATCTACTGTTCGAAAGGACTACATCAAAATGTCTATCTTTCCACGTTACTAGTTCAATATTGAACATCTTTCACTAGTTTCATTAAAATTAATTTGAATACTGAAATAAATATATTTGATCAACAAACCAGTCATTATCAATACAGCAATAACTTATTTTGCATATTAGTGAAATAAAACGATTTACTCAAATTATTATTTAAGTAATAATTTTCAGAAGTACATATTATTCTTTTTACTGTAGCAATTAAAGTTAATAGTTATTTTAAATTATCGTATAATTTGGTTGACTTTATCCTAAGTCCAATGTTAGAACATTCGTTTGCGGTAAAAACGTTTATACTGTCTGTGTTTTGTAACATGAATTTCTTTTTCTTGTATTTTTCATCGATCAGTCTAGTAAATTATATGACTGGAAATCTAAATATACTTAACAGAACACTAATTAGACTTGAGAGCTGGAAATTTATAAACACAAGTTCTTCATTTTCCGTAACCTCATTGAAATAGAAATCGGCAACTGGGGTATGTGTGCACGTGTGTGTATCTGTGTGTGCGTGAGTTTGTGTGTGTGTCTGTGTGCATATGTCTGTTTATGTGTGTGTTTATGTGCGCATGTATGTGTATTTTCAAATAAAAACAAATATGAAGAAAGGTTATTTATATTTGTTTTCTTTCATATAGGTTTAGATTTATATTATGCTCTCAGGTTTTTCTCTCGATCTGCTTATCGTTCTCTATCTGTCTATCTCACTCTCTCTTCTTCTTTATACATAACAACATGTGTATTTGTATATATATATATATGTGTGTGTGTTGACCTTATCATCACGGAACTGTACAGTATATGTATATATATATATATATATATATATATATATATAT
>NC_068981.1:140395978-140398386 GCF_001194135.2 Octopus bimaculoides | reverse complement strand
TATATATATATATATATATATATATATCATAGGCGCGATGGTGTGGTAAGAGACTTGTACGTATATATACATACCTATATGTGCGCGTGTGTACATACATACATATACACAGAGTGTGAGTGAGAATGTTGGACAGGTAGATATCTCCATTATAGTATCTATATCTGTCTACACACAAACAAACAGAAATATTTCTGTGCTTCCGTAACTCTGTCCTTTTCTCTTTCTGTCTGTCTGTCTGTCTGTCTCTCTCTCTCTCTCTCTCTCTCTCTCTCTCTCTCTCTCTCTCTCTCTCTCTCTCTCTCTCTCTCTCTCTCTCTCTCTCTCTCTCTCTCTATCTATCTCGCTCTCTCTCTCTTCCTCTCACAGTCATTCTTTTTTCTCACGCACAAATTCACTCTATACATAGACATATTAATTTTTGTCAGAAGTCTATAATTGCGTTTTTCTCTTTTATCATTATCCTCACGGCACAGCAACAAACTAAGTCGTAGAACGTTAAACCAGAAATAGATAAGTCTGTGAAAATTTATTAAACATTATTGAAACATCGGACCCACTTACTGAAGCAGAATGAATAATCTCTCCATTTCCAATGGAAACTTTCTCATAGACAGCAGTATATGGATACAAATGAACATGTGTTTCTACGGAACGTTGGTTTTACTAATATTTATACGTGATTCTGTGTTCAAGCAGTTTGGTGAATACTCATATAAATGATTACATAATAGAAGATAATGCATCTCTGTACGTATAAATATATGTGTTTGTGTCTTTATGTACATCTATTTTAGTGTGAACACGTGTATGTATTTTGGTGGGCTCATTTTCACCTTTCAGAGTGACGACAGTTTGTGATTCGATATTATATGTGAGCGTATGTGTGCGAGGAGAAAGAAGCGAAGAAATAGACTATGTATGCCTCTGTGTGAGTATATCTACATATTTGTGATAGTTAGCTATATATGTGGGGATATATTACCAATAATCCTTGTTTAACTGGACTGGGATTGATGTATATAGATTGGTCGTTGGTATGAAGAGCAGAAAGGTAGTTTTTTGCCTACTAAATGCTTATATAATTTGGTTTGATTGAACATTTCCAATGCACTATATATTAAGTATGTATTTTAAATATGTATTTTAAATATAGTATTCTAAATATTATGAAGGGAGCTTTTCTGCTGTATTTTCCTTAAGCTATATTTATTATTCGTGTTCACAGTAACTCTGTCTATATTGCTTTTGTTTTTATTGCTTCTCATTGAAGATCTCTAACATAGCCTAACGTACAGATTTTATTCCCAGATAGCATCGTCCGTATATATATATATATATATATATATATATATATATATATATATATATATACATACATACATACATACATACATACATACATACATACATACATACATACATGCATGCACTCACACTCAAACAATCACATACTCACACACGCATGCTTATGTGTGTGCGTGTGCAGAGACACTTGATAGAGCTAAATAGATTGTGAAACGCATAGCTGTACCAAATTTAGATAAACTATATAATAAACAGAGACGCATAAATATACAGAAACAATTGATGCCCCGAAGAAAAGGAATTTTAAAACTTTCACGCATTACGTCAGCGAAAAGTAGTAATAGTTCATTGGAAATACATCTTCGAATAAAAGCAGTTGGACTTTAACAAATCATACGTCAAAATTGCTGATGAAAAAAAAAATAAAGGCAAAAATGTAAATGAGAAAATATATAAGAAACGCCCACAAAACAGTTTCATCGACATTTCAACCAGCGTAAAAACCGAAGTAAATGACGATAATGATAAAAACAAATTATCGGAAAGTGTCCAGCGTACATGACAGGTATAGTTAAAAGATTCTTTTAAAGCGACCTGAAATAACTAAAAGGAATATTTGGACTGTGACCAAAGGTTTCTGAAATACGGACCGCAAGAAAGGAATTCAATTTAGATAACTTCTCAATTTGCATATAAATGTGCATATATATATAGATACGTGTGTGTGTATGTGTGTGCGTGTGTGTTTGTTGCCGTGCTTATATATGTATATATGTATATAAGTATATATATATATATATATATATATGAAAGAAGGTTTGAAAATGCACTTATTTTAAAAAATATTTATTTACTTAACCGGTTTCACTTTTTTAGGAAAAGATTATCAAAAGTCTTTGAGAATAATAAAAAATGTCAAAAAACAGTCTGAGTATTAAAATGCATATATACATTCTTTGATGATAAAATATATTTAAAGTATAAAGCTTTGTATGAACTTTGTACTGTTACATACTGATTGTCATATTAAGGTGAAATTGTTAAAAACAGTGTTAAAAACAGTGTATGAAAATACACATATGGAAAAATACATATACATA
>NC_068981.1:140394633-140395673 GCF_001194135.2 Octopus bimaculoides | reverse complement strand
TATATATATACATACATACATACATACATACATACATACATACATACATACATACATACATACATACATACATACATATGCATACGGTAACAAGAAGTCAGTCAAACACTCACCCAACTCAGATGCATAATCGATAAGGGCTGCAGAAATATATGGTTAAGTATATAACGAGATTAGGAAATAGGAAAGATAGCTTGAAGGTAGTACTGGTTCATAACAATTTAAGGTTATGTCGATATAAACAGTCTTGACTGATGAGTATTCAGTTGAGAATATATTCCTTCTTCTGAAATTAGTAACTAAAAGAATTAACGTCATTATTGATGTACATTTACAAGACCTTTTTCTACAGTAATAGCTATTGTGTTTGTTTTTCTAGCTGTAACAAATTGAATTAATCTGACCAAAGACACATAAGAGCTTTCTGTCTCATATTTTCCAGCATTATTGATTTCAGGGTTTTTACTACAGATGACTTTTTTGTTAGATATAAGTAGCATTTTAGCCGATTATTATGTGTAGAAACGTTAATGTTATAAGACTATAGATGTATATTTAAACGTTTGCTAAATAAGTAAACTTCAACAAAAACATACCTTAACACAATATCAATGGATATGGTATTTTGCATGCTATATATATATAGGCATATACTTAACTGCAATTTGTATTTTAACATGCTCTTTCCCTTAAATATTCTGACGTTTTGTTATTAAATATCACATTTTAATCTACCAATGTACCTGTACGCACATAACTACATATATATGAGTGTGTTATTTCTTTACTACTCACAAGGGGATACACACAGAGGACACATAACAGGTACAGACAAACGGATTAAGTCGATTATATCGACTCCAGTGCGTAACTGGTACTTATTTAATCGACTCTGAAAAGATGAAAGGCAAAGTCGACCTATCTCGCCCGGCGTGCTAACGTTTCTGTCAGCTTGCCGCCTAATATATATGAGTGTGTTATTTCTTTACTACTCACAAGGGGATACACACAGAGGACACATAACAGGTACAGACAAACGG
>NC_068981.1:140390280-140394597 GCF_001194135.2 Octopus bimaculoides | reverse complement strand
ATATATATATATATATATATACATGTGTGTGCGCGCGTGTCTCTTTAAACATGTATATGTGTGTGTGTGTGCATGCGCGCGCATATCTAATATATAAAATAGAGATGTGTGTATTGGCTTTTCACGCGAAAACGGCTTCACGAATTGCATACATACTTTTGATGCATGAATAATTTGCCCTCGGACATACGTTAGGTTTTTCGTTTAATTTTTAGATTGCTTTTTTGCATTACATTCACGTCTTTGAATTTTTTTAAATATTTACTTCCAGTTTTCTAGTGTCAGTGACGTAACAACTACACCTGAATAGAGGAACGTTTTGAATTTTTAGGAACTACGTTTTTTGTGTTTCTTTAAAGGATTTATGTTAATAAATCGAACGTAAAAGAAACAAGCTAAGTGTCCCACAAGAGACCCGATATTACTTACGGTTTTAGTACAGTAAACGGCAAGTTACTGCTGGCTTATAAACACGGGACATATCGCACTCACAAACAAATCTATCTATTCATCACTCTCTATATCTATCTATATCAATATATCTCTCCATCTATATCTCTCTATCTATATTTATCTAACTTTATCATTCTGTCACTATATCTATCTATCTCTTTGTATCTATCTGTCTATATCTTGTCTATCTATAACTATCAATCTATATCTATCTTATTTGTCTGTCTAACTAGCTAGCTCTCTATCTCACTCCTTCTCTTTCTCTATCTCACTCTCTCTCTATTGCTTTCACTTTCATTTTTCAGATGCTATTGTTTTCACTTTAAGCGGAATCGCTATTTACAAATAACAACCGCAAATTGCTGACAGAAAGAAGTTCACAGTTACTGATGAAAGTAATTTTAGAATTAACTGACAGAAGAAACTTCATAAATTTCACTTCAATCAGTATATTTCGTTAAATTTGCCTACAAATTTCTTATTTAGTTTTTGCAACGTGTTTGCGGTTTTTTTTTTTTTTTTTTATTACAGATTTACTGTTAAAAGTAAGTTCAAAAATGTCCGTACACTTTGTTAATTTCCCTAAAAGTTTCTTATTTACCTTTGCAACCTACTAAATATCAGATGAATAATTCTATTGATAGGGGAGCTGTGGGTTGCTGTGGGTCACTGTGGGTCATGGGTTTCTACATTCCGCCTTATTGGTTACATATCTGGTGTGAGACTAGGTTGGTTCTTTAAATTAGTTGTACTTCATTTGGCAGGGTTCCACACAGTTTCTATTTAACCAATTTTGCTCCCAATGATTTGGCCACCTGACAGATTAACTACTAAGTCACTCACAGACGTTCCCCATTCTATGATGCCCTGACATTCTATATCCCCTCGCTCTGTCTTTTCTACTGCCACTATATGGCTATGCTCCTTGCAGCTAGCTGAGCTCACCTCATTTCCTCTCAAACGTTCTCATCCCACTTGCCTCTCATCATCCCTCTAATGTCCACGGCCACTCCACCCCTACCTGGGCAAAATGCGTTACATTCTGAGTTCAGAGTCAACGTAGGTTGGATTTGCCTTTCGTTCTTTGAGGGTTGATAAAATAAGTACCAGTTAAATGTGTAACCTGTTCAGTTGATCATACAACGGAAATGGTCATCCTAGAAACAGATGAAGATCCATTTACTTTAGTTTTATTTACACATCAGCAAATGAGCCAATGAGGTAATCTCTGGGGTTGTTCAATTTGCTAGAGATGACAACAACATTCCAAAAATGAAGGTCACATTAAATAATGTTGTCCTACAGCAATAAAAATATAGAATAACTCGTTCTGGTCTGACCTGGGTTTAAACTGAAAGGTATTCGTTGCAACGAATGTAAACAGAAAGACTTCATGAAATATATGTAAAATATATATAAAAAAATGTATGAAAAATATGTGATATATGAAGACAATTGACGAAAATATCTACAATAAAATTCTAATAGATAAACATAATTTTTTTATTAAAACAAAACACGCGATTGGAGTAAATCTCGTGATGTGAAGAATCAACAATTGTGATCGGATTCTGAAGCAGCAGTATTCAAATACTTATGTGGTATATCATAACTTTGTAAAGCCATGATTCATTCCAGCTGTGAGTACGTGACATAGCTGCAAAACTACGAGAGAACCTACATGACTTTTTACAAGACAGAAGTGAGGCAGTTACAGCAAAAGATGCCATCTCTAGGGAAACACAGTTGTATCCCCTAGGTCTTGGAGCCATTATTGCTTATAGCAGCCCTTTTCGACATGGTCATTCAGACCACAACTGCTACTAGTTAGGCCGAGAATGCAAAATTCTTTCAAGACCTCCTGCGGTGTAGTATTCGGATGGAATTTGCGGACAAGCTACTTCTAAATTCGTCGGAAGATGGTCTCCGATATGCACTTCATAGTTTTCTGCCGTGTACTACTCAGCAGCAATGAAAGTTAGTGCCGCGAAGACTAAGACACTTGTCTTGTCAATGCACTCTACATGTGATATGATTCCACTGAAGTAGATGAAGAAGTTTAAGATATTTCGATATTGTTTTCACGAGTGATGGAACGCAGGAGGCTGAATTAATGCAAGAATTACAGGAGCTTGATCAGTAATATTCCAGGTTTAACATTTGGTAATCAGAATCTGGGTAGTAGGTGTAAACTTAAACTCGTTATCTTCCATTCGTTGTTCATGGCGGGAGATCCAGGGGTATAGTACGAGTAAGATGGTTGGATAATATCCATAAGTTCGACTGGTTTGTGGATGCAGCAGCATGATCAATTGGCGATCGTTGCTTCTGAAAGAGCCCGATCGAAGGTGTGCTTGAGGAATATGCCTCTACAACCCTCTCAGAAATAAGTGGAAGGAAAGGACGTGATGTTAGATGAAAGTCTGAGCAAATGTTATTGCTTGTGGAAACAATTCTTTTATGCATTCGATTCATATATATATATAACGTTATACAGTAAAACATTTATTTTCAAGGTATAAAAGAAAATTGAAAACCTATAACGAATTTCATGAGCCAATAGCAAAAAAAAAAAATGATTATCTAACAAGAGAAATTATTAAGGATTCAGAAACGGAAACGTTGTGTGGATGGAAGAACGCTAGCAGTTTGAGATGTCGATATTTCGCTTTAAATATGTGTATGAACAGTGACGTATCTCTGATTTAAAATGAAATTAAACATCCCGCAGTAAATTTTGCACATAAAATACTTTGAGTTCTGATTTAATTAACATCAAAACTTGAAACAAAAAATAAAAATTGTGTTGTATTTTGTCAGCAATGCATATCATTCATTTATGCCTTGTGCTTCCAGGCATCCGGTCATCAAATTTGTAGAATGAACATTTTTTTTGTGGTTCATCCAGTATTACATTAGTCGATATTTGGCTTTACTTGAAATTTCGAAAATGAAAGAATATGTTTCCTTTGTTTATGAATTTATTTATTTAAATTAATAAAAGACTTGATTCATCAGATTCTGAATTCATTTAATAACTAAATTAACAAAATATAAATAACTTCTTAGAATTAAACTTCAAACAGTAAAAATTAAAAAACACAAGATACAGGCATAACTTGCCCTAATGCCTTGACTGTTGATAACTCTTTCTAAGCAGAGCTCAGAAGAAACTTCAAAATAATAAACAAATTATTGTACTAATTGTATTGACTTTTGCAAAGGTGTAGCGACTGATAATAAAGAAGATATTTGACAGACCACAACATTAAATTGATTATATTTTATCGATTCTGATATTCAGAATTACACATGTCTCGGCCTACTGAAAGGAAGTCGCTATAATATTGAAGGTTCAATCCAATGATCTTCCTATTCATTTACCTAATATACCATACCTCTTGGCATCATATGAGAGAAAGAAAAGATTACCAGAACTTATATCCTGGATACTATGGGGAAAATCACGGCCTGTAATTCAGATTTAAAAAGTAAAAATTGTTATTATTTTCAACTCCCTTTATGACTATATACTTTTGAATTGATGTCTATATAAATCCAAAAGACATTTTCTAAAGCTTTCATATATGGTGATATATGTCATACTTGTCTAAATTATAATGGCCGGTGCGTATTACAATCTGGCAGTGACCTTTTTAACACAAATTCTGGAAATTTAGGAATGTAGAGAAAAATTAAACATTTCATGTAACCAATAATTCGATTGAATTCTGCAATCTTATAAATGGTGGGACTGTCGCACCAAAAACAAAGTACTCAATCGGTCTGAGATGCCAAACATGTATGTATCTATCTATCTATCTATATATATATATATATATATATATATATATATATATATAT
>NC_068981.1:140389623-140390270 GCF_001194135.2 Octopus bimaculoides | reverse complement strand
TTTATATAAGGGCATTAACTATATAGTAATTTTATGTGTCTCGACCATACGTGTACTGATGAACAAAAGATGCAGCTTACTTCACAGTCTTTGCTGTATTAATTGAGAAACCAGTGGTTTGCCGTTAAGTTAAATGTTTTTAGGAGATTAAGTTCTGAAAGTTGCATTCCCTCGCTTTCGGTAAATATGTTGCTTATTTTTTGGTAGTTTTTGACTTTTTTAGTCCCTCTAAGCGTGAGGCATTACTATATAGTTAATGCCCTTATATAAAGTATATATATATATATATACACGCACGCACATAAATAGTAATGTAATACGAAACTGGTAAAGATATATACTATCTCCACTATCTCCAGTTTTGTATTATCTGTTTCCCTAATTTCACCGATACCTACTGACCCAAAGTAAGGTACCAACAATCACTTTTCATTTAACAACATATTCTCACACAACTACAAATCCAGTCGCTGTTTTAACTGCAATGTTGGTGAATTACCTATTGGAGTACTATTAGTTTGTGTTACCTAACCTAAACTCCTCATATCTTCTGTATATGTATGCATGTATATGTATGTATATATATATATGTATGCATGTATATGTATGTATATATATATATGTATGCATGTATATGTATGTATATA
>NC_068981.1:140387392-140388701 GCF_001194135.2 Octopus bimaculoides | reverse complement strand
TATATATATGCTTTCGTTGCAAAAGGTTTTGATATACGACGCCGTATTTTACAATCATGCAAATAATAATAATGGTATTTTATATAAGCTTCAAGTTTATGGCGTTCAACGTGCAATGACTAATGAAAATAGCCTAATAACGAGGCATATAAGCACTCGGCAGAAAAAAGGTTTTCCTATCCGTGTGTGAACGTAACACACTTAGTCATGTTAACAAAGGGATGTGGTTTCGCGTCCAACGGGATGGGAAAGCCTGCTTTTTTTTCTGTCGAGGGCTTATATGCTCTGGTATTAGACTATTTTCGTCATTGCACGGTGAAAAGCATAAGCATAAGCTTATATAACAATACCTTTATTATTATTTACTGGCTGACTAAAATCTTGTGAGTGGATTTCGTACTCGGAAACTGAAAGAAGACTGTCATATATATGTGTATATTTGTGTATGTGTGTGCCTATATGAGATGTTCGTACCTCCACCATTGCTTGATAACTAATGCTGCTTTGTTTACATTCCTGTAACTTAGCCGTTTGGTAAAAGACACTGACAGAATGAGTACTAGGCTTACACAGAATATATCCTGTGGTTGATTTCTCCGACCGATGGCGGTGTTCCACCAAAGCCGCAGTCACATGAAGCAAGTAAAGCAATACAAATCTATGCCATTTTAATCCCTAGCAAGGCCGGGTATCTCTGCTAGTATATATATATAAATATATATACACGCTAATATCTTTTATTTGTGGATTGACATTCTCCAGTCGATTGTTTGAAGATTATGACTTGGTCTTATGCTCATTTGTATACACATATATACGCAAAATTTATCTTAATCTACATATTTCTGGAAATGGCTTTTTCCATTCAAGTTCAGTTCTACATTTTGGTTATGTATTCCATACATGTAATTGCCCTACGAAATTTCTTTTCATTTTTAAAATTCAAAACTAGAAGTTTGTATATTAAATGCATAGAGGATTACATTATAATACATAATTTATCATCAAGAGGAAAAAATATTAAAGTAAGATTTCAAACATCGGCCGATATGTAGACAATATTTGCTGAACTAGCATATACGTACAAGCGTGGTTGCGTAGTTAGAAGTTTCCTTCTTAACCACATAGTTTTGGGTTCAGTCAAACTGCGTGGTATCTTTAGCAAGTGTATTCTGCTACAGTCTCAGATTGACCAAAGCTTTGTGAGTCGATATCATAGACGTAAACTAAAATAAACCCGTCGTACACACACACACACACACACACACACACACACACATATATATATATATATATATATATATATATA
>NC_068981.1:140386328-140386873 GCF_001194135.2 Octopus bimaculoides | reverse complement strand
ATATATATATATATATATATATATATATATATATATACATACATATATATATCATAATATAAATAATATAGATATATGCATATATCCATACATATATGTTCATACCCACATCTATATGTATACATACATGCATATAAGAGTACAGGACATCACGAAAAAACGTTAAACACAATGAGAAACGAAAACATAAAAACGAAAATGGAAAACGAACTTTTTCCAACAACGAAAAAAAAAAACTAACAAACAGAGAAACGAGAAACGAGAATACTAAAATACAAGTTCGTTTTCTCTTTTCGTTTTTATGTTTTCGTTTCTCATTGTGTTTAACGTTATTTTTGTGATGTCCTGTACCCATATATGCATGTATGTATCCATATAGATGTAGGTATGTACAGATATGTATGGATATATGCATATATTTATATATTATTTATGTTAGTATATGATCGAACGCCACGAATCCATTTCCAAATAAGTTTTATCTATCTATCTATCTATCTATCTATCTATCTATGTATATATATATATATATATTTTTTTTTTTT
>NC_068981.1:140385853-140386223 GCF_001194135.2 Octopus bimaculoides | reverse complement strand
TATATATATACGTGTGTGTGTGTGTGTGTGTGTGTGTGTGTATTACTCTAAATAGCTATCTCTTCAAAAATGTAATAGCGAAGTACAGTAGTTAGACGATTTGCTTTACTGATATACAGATATGTAAACATGAAGTATAAATTAATGGTCAAGTGATTAATTTAAAATGTACTCATTATATGTTCTGTAGTTTCAAATAAATAAATGTGATATATATACATATATACATATGTGTGTGTGTGTGTGTGTTTGTGTGTGTGTATACATATATACATATAAACATATACATATATATAAATATATATACCATGAGCTTCTTATATATGTACACACACACACACACACACACACACACACACACACACACACA
>NC_068981.1:140381841-140385770 GCF_001194135.2 Octopus bimaculoides | reverse complement strand
ATATATATATATATATATATATATATATATAATACTTTATTTGTGATGTATGTGCGGGTTTTAAGTGTAATCACCAGCCCGGGCCCTTAAGTAGCGGTGATGTGCATTGTGTACTCCAGTTGTAGCACTAGCAATCCTCCCGTCTGTCAAATTGTTCTTTTAATGTCCAATATTAGATTTTGAATAAAGGCATCATGCAATAAACTGACGGTGCAAGATACACAAAAAAAAAAGCGTTTCAAAAATACAATTAAAAACTCTTAACACAAAATTGAGGTACATTGAGAAATTTTATTATGAAATTAATGTAATCCTATTCTAATATATATACATATTTAGGCACCTAGTATGGCTTGGTACAAAAATGCTTTGAGGCTGAGATAAGAAATCAATAATTTGTTTTCCCGAGTGTACAGAGATTACAAAAGGAGATTTTGAAATAATTACTTGACTTTGTATGTCACAGGTTATATATTTCAATAAAACTTTAAATTGTAAAGGCTACCTACGAGCATTTAAAAACTATCAGCTTACTTTAAATTCGATTTAATCATTACATAAGGAGACTAAAATGTATAATGCTTCTGATCAGGAATGGAGTTTCTGTTGATTTGATAATCAGAGAATGTTATCCAAAGACAGAAAATTCATATTTGATTTAAACTTAAACTTTATAAAGCTTAACATCAAATTCGCTCCATGATTAAATAATCGGAGCTTGTAATTTTCTATTGCTTCACGTAAATATATTTCTAAAAATGTAAATTGAATATACAATTGGAATTCAGTTATCAGTTCTTACCATGTAATTCGAAAGAATTGTTGATAGAATCAAGATTTATCGGTCTTAATATATATAAAAACGCATTATTCTTTGTCTCTATTCCATCTTACCTTTAGTAATAAACATTTTTCATCGCCTTGACAATTCAAAAACTATATAGTACTTATTTGAATTGGAAGAAATTATCCCAATTCTAGATATAACTTTTTTTGTGATTGTGTGATTCATCTTATTTATCATATTATAATTTCCGAACGTATAAATTCTATTTAGCTTCATAAAGTTTGTGTTATCTATAGATCATTTTAACATTACATTTATTGGTTTTGTCACAAATCATGTTTGTTTTACACGTTTGTCCACCAAATCAAACAAGATCGAATTTAATTCAGAGCAATATTTCTTGGCCGCTCTCTCCCTCTCCCTCTCCCTCTCCCTCTCCATCTCTATCTCTCACTCCTTCTCTCTCTTTGTCTCTCATATTTTAGTATATCCAAATACACTCACTACATACAATCATACATCCATATACTAACACAAGCACATATATATCAATTTATATTATATTGGTGTTTGATATAATGCAGAAGCATCGGCAGTGTAAATAAGACATTTAACGGTAATGCTTATTCAAAGAACATATTTACAATCGAGCCGGCGCAAAGGGGCACATACGAACACACACACAAACACACACACACACACACACACACACACACACACACACACACACACACACACACACACACACACACACACACACACACACACACACACACACACACACAAGATATATACAAACACATACATAAATATATATATATATATAATATATGATTACATACGCACACACGTCCCTCCCATTCACACACATATAGGCAACTCAAATATTGATTTCAAATTTTGGCACAAAGCCAGCAAGTTCCAGGGACGGGATACATTGATCACATCGACCTCAGTCTTAAACTGGTACTTTTCTTATCAACCCTGAAAAGGATGAAACTCAATGTTGACTTAGGTGGAATTTAGACACAGAACATGAAGAACATAAAAAAAATAGACGAAAACACAGCAAAAGTGAAATAGGCATATACAGTGGATATAAGTTTCACGCTCAGTAAAAGTTTTAGATGGGAGAATACTTATGGAAATGACGTTTCGAACATGTCACTTCGTCGCAAAGAGGAAAAGTTCTAGAGAGGAGAAAAAGGAGGAAGGAGGGAGGAACCTGCACAAAAGCACTTTGCCGATAAACAAGTGGGTGAGAAAGAGGGAATGTTGTTTTTGAAGGTATGAGAATGAGTTTGTTGAAAAATTTCTCATTGTGTGTCCGTGGTCGGGATACTGTGCGTGTGTGTGTGTGTGTGTGTGAGTGTGTGTGTGTATGTGTGTGTGCGCGTGTGTGTGTGTGTGTGTGGAGTGTATATGTGTATATATGTTTGTTGTGGGTGTGTGGGTGTAAGTTATGAATGTGGGTGTGTGGAAGTGTGAAGATAAATGGAGAGAGAAAAGATGGTGAACAGCACAGGAAAGGAGAACGAGAGGGAAAAAGAATTTGGAAGCTGCTACGAGAAGAAGAGAGATATTAAATCTAAAGGGTGAATCATTTCGTACTCTGAAAACATACCGCTGCACTTGGCAAAGCACAGTGGCGATGGTGGTGGCTCCATGGTGTAAGGCCTGGCCAAACGCAATATGATGTTTTTGGAATGGTTGGTCGAGCAGAAGTAACGTGTTTTACTATTAACCGTGTTTTACTATTACGTTTATTTTTCCTGTAAGTACGTCGACTAGATGTTAGCCAGACTGTATAACATTTAATGAGGAGCAAAGGGTACATTTCACGCAAAAGCTGATGTTAGAAGAGATACAAGAGAAGGCGGCACGGGGATGAATAATGTTTTGGATGCTCCCAGTTTGGGAGGTGATGTTGATAAACGGACAGGTGTGGCACTGGATTCTGGAGCAAGGGAAGGATCTGGAATTGATGGGAGTGGGTAGAGGAGAAAGCTACAAGTCACTAGGCTGCTAGGGATTCGGATGCGTATCAAGGAAGGTAAACGTGAGTTTGTAAAAACAAGAAGTCTTGCAGTAATGGATTGGAGAAGTAGGAAGGATTGTAGGATCATCCGATGAAGTGATAATGTAGAGGAGAGAAATTCGTGTCAGTATCGTGAGTACAGGTCTAATAATCAGGAGTTTTCATTGCCTTTTAATGTTTGAAAATACAAAATAAGCAATAAAAAGAGACGGCATTCAATCGCATGATGAACACTCCAAATGTCCCTGGCACTAAATTTTTAATGAGCGCGAAGAAGCAAGATGAAATGGAGTGGTTTTTAACCCCCCAAAAAATTCTCAATCAACAACTGAAAACATGACTAAACAATCATGTAACCATAACTTGGTAAACATCATTACTACTGCTGCTGCTACTACTACTACTACTACTATTACATGCGCTACCGATGGTGCTGCAACTAATAATACTGATACCACTTTAGTTACTTCTACAACCACTACTAACTCCACCACTGTTAAGACTCTGCTATTGATGATGTCGATGCTACTCCTACTACTACCACAGATAATATACATTCTTTGGAAGCCAAGTACTTATTCTATCGATCTGTTTTGGGGAATTGATTGGTCGGCCCGAAGCTAGAGCAGAAGACACTTGCCCAAGATGCTACACAGTTGGCCTGAACCCTGAACCATGTGGTTAGGAAGCAAGCATCTTACGATATATATATATATATTGTTGGCACTCCGTCGCTTACTACGGCGAGGAGTCCAGTTGATCCGATCAACGGAACAGCCTGCTCGTGAAATTAACGTGCAAGTGGCTGAGCACTCCACAGACACGTGTTCTCGGGAATATTCACCTGACCCTTTGAAACAGGAAGTAAGACTGAGAGAAAGTTTTTGGGTGAAAGAGTACAACAGGGTTCGCCATCATCGCCTGCTGGAGCCTCGTGGAGCTTTAGGTGTTTTCGCTAAATAAACACTCACAATGCCCGGTCTGGGAATCGAAACCGCGATCCTATGACCGCGAGTCCGCTGCCCTAACCACTGGGCCATTATGCCTCCACACACACACACACACACACACACACATACACACACACACACACATATATATATA
>NC_068981.1:140380527-140381061 GCF_001194135.2 Octopus bimaculoides | reverse complement strand
ATATATGCATGTATACACATATATATGTACATACTTACATCTACATGTGTATATAAATGCATATCAGGGTACAGGACGTTAGAACAATGAACTACAGACAACGGAACGAACAGATAGGAGAGCAGATAGCCACTTGGAATTAATCCTTCGTCAGCTGTCTCTATTCTACCTAGACGTTTCGAAGATAAGGCAGGACGTACTCTTGAATAGTCTCTTCCTGAGTAATGGATCGACCCACTAAACAGAGGATTCCAAGGTGGCAAACACAAACCAAGACAGGAAAAATTGGACAGTGATAAACTACATTAAAAAGCTGTACGGCCAAACGCGAATCTGGTGTAGAACGCTAACAGTTCGTCTCGCCTTCATAGTGGCTGGAGTGAAAAGAGAGTTGACCACAAGTCACACGTGAGCAGAGGGGATGGTAGAGTGAGGAAGTGGAACGAGGAGGAAGAGAGAGATACATACATGTATATATTTTTATATATACATATATATACATACATATGTATATATACATGTATTTACATATAT
>NC_068981.1:140378863-140380394 GCF_001194135.2 Octopus bimaculoides | reverse complement strand
ATATGTATATATATATATGTGTGTTTATATATGTGTATATGTTTATTTATGTGTATATATGTTTATATATATGTATATACATATATATATACATTCACACGCATATATATATTTATATATACACATATATATGTATTTATTTATATGTGCGTGCATTTTATGTACGTATATATATGCGCGTGCACGTGTCTTTGTGACTGAGGTTGAGACAAACCACCACTTGACAACGCTGTTGGTTTGTTTACATCCCCATAACCTAGCCATTGTACGAAAAACAGTGAGAAACGAATTCTCTGTCTTATATCTATTTGTTCGCTTAGGTCTATTTGTTCGTCAAGGTATTGCTCCAGACTGACCGCAATTAAACGAATGAAACAATCAAAGAACAAAAGCTGTAAAACCTCTCCCATCGATGTGTGTCTTTTATTTTAGATTTTGATTCTAAATGATGTTTTCAAAAATCTTTACGTTGTTTCTAGTGAAAATAATTTCGGAATATTTAAATCTATATACATACCTTAGGAGTAACTCTAATTTGGAGTATCTCAGGAGTATCTCTTATATGCTTTGAATAGCTTGTTAATTATGTAAAACAGAAGAGTTAACGATAGTTCCTTTAACATTAATCTCCCTAAGATCATTCTAACTATATCTGACTGTCTTCTTTTATCTACCACGTTACTGATTGCTTGCAATTTTCCATGATATAGTTAATATAATGCCTCTGTATGATAGTTGATCTATATTACATATCAGCATACTTTCTCATTACCGATTCCTTTCTGGTAATCAAATCATGCTATATGTACATTTCCATATCATATTTTTGAATCGTTCTTCTTCACATATACATCCACCCTCTGGCAGCCACTTTTCTTTTTGGCTATTATGATTCAATACATTATTGGTAAATACGCTGTTTTAATAACTCCATGAGTTTTTATTATGCGAAGAAACTATATTTTCACTCACTTGTAAATAGTCGATTAATAATTCTGGTGCATTTACTATATCATTTAATAATGCATTCAAGATTTCGTGTGTCTATACTAAATCCATGTAAACGCACTGAACTAATAGCTACAGATTTCCCAGCGGATTTGATGATATTAGATAAACTACTCCTGCCATTTCATGTGTAATGCTATATGGTATATGAGAGTAAAATATTTCTCTGATGCACGGAAAAACATGCGACACGCGCTTCAGTCTCAAGCGGATACAGCTGAACAAATAAAAATATACTGATATACGTATCCAGGTAGAGTCTACAGATTTGACGATATTTTGTCTCGTAATATAGGGTTAATCGAAGAAGTTATACTATGCATCAGTCAAGATAAAATGACGTGCCTATTTTCAATGGTATATTTAATTTGATTATATTTTACACGCTTTGAATATTTGCTTAGGAGGGATATACATATGCATTTTACATGAAGAGTGCTGGACTCATTCCCTGATACTGAATGAGTTCTGAAAGAAACTGAAAGAAGCCCGTCGTATATATGCATGGATATATATATATATA
>NC_068981.1:140377868-140378405 GCF_001194135.2 Octopus bimaculoides | reverse complement strand
ATATATATATATATATATATATATATATATAAATATGTGTGTATGTATGTATATATATGTATAAAGCACCCCTCCCAACACCCTCACATCACACCACGCTACACCATATCACACAACACATCACTTTACAACACACCACCACGTACACACTAGCATTCACCAACTCCCTTCCCCACATTTTCACACCTTCACACCTACATACACGCATACATACGTTAAGATCACCTGCATTCTCTCACACACACACGCAGCTTCTCGTCTTGGGTTCACCACTTATTTGTTGTCTCCCCTTTTTCTTAGCTCTCCTTTGTGATCCTTCTGTCCGGCATTCGCCATGGTAGATCGATGACCGCTACATTTATATTTGTTCACCTTGTTTCTCTCCTTATTTCTTTCTGTGTTCCTTTCATTTGAAGAGCGTAGCACGAAACGTCAAAGACTTTCTCTATTCCCGAGCGTTAAACTAATACATCCATTTGTTGTTTACACCACCTGTCTTCGTCTGTTGTTTTTTTTTCGTAAATTCTCCAATATATA
>NC_068981.1:140376188-140377710 GCF_001194135.2 Octopus bimaculoides | reverse complement strand
TACATTCATATACATATCATTTTGATAGATGCATATGTACACACGCACGCAGACACGCATACGCATACATATACTCGCGCACACACAGAAGTATATGTATGTATATATATATATATATACATATGCGTGTGTGTGTGTGTGTGTTCGCGTGTACATGGTTAGAATCTACTTGAGGGTACAACTAATTCTCTTTTATGTATGTTTTTGCTCAATTTTGTGGCTGCCAGCGAAACTAATGTGTTTACATGTTATATGATCGTAATGTTCCCCAAGACTTGAACATGAATATTTTCATATGAAATCTTTGAGGGTTATACAAAGAGCTTCTTAGGATCCTAATTTTTGTAATTATTGATAATTCGCATATTCAAATTGAGCAACACAGACGTATGTCATTATTGTTTAGCCTTTTATACAGATGAAGATGTCTATGTTAATGATGATGGTGATAATAGCACTAGTAATGTTGAAGCTGTACGAAGAGATTTAGTGGAAATGCTACGAAAATGCCAATATATATATCATAGGAAATTATTCATTTTGGATTACCGAGCATTCATGACATTGGTGAATGCCATTCATGTTACTAAAGCTGACTGGTGAAGAGGAATATATTAGGGTATACTTTCTTAAAATATCTCTATCTCTAATATCAGCTAAAGATATATCGTATAACTATCCGTCTTTCTTTAGAATAGCAAATTAGATTCAAACGTATTTATGCCATTCACTTCATCATTATACATTTGCCAGTCGTAAAGAGCACGATATGTATTGGCTACTCTATCCTGCATTTATAATCACGAATCTGAAAACAATACTTACTGACTTGATCAGATTTCATGCTGATTTAGCTGCCAGGACAATGTTGGTTAGTTTGAAAGTTTCAAAGCGAAGATATACATAACCAAACTTCAGAACTTGCGATATTTAATCATCCAAGAATATATTCATGAGTATTGTTCATATACATAATTTTGTGGAACATAAATATATGCGTAGACAGACACACGCACATATATACATTTGTGCGTGTCTCGAGAAAGACACTTTTTGATTCAAACGTATATTACTCTGAGTTTATTGGACATATACAACTATTGTGCAGTCATCATGCGCTGTCATGGACAGTGTAAGTGTGGCTTTTAAGTTTCGGTATCCTAAATCATCATCAAGCGACGGGTTAGCAAACCGGAACATCGAAGTTACCGTCGATACTATTCCTGTTAATATGTATTCTATTAAAATTATCGAGTAACCCTCTTCAAAATTTGTTTTTGTTATAACTCGACATAAAAAGAAATATAAATGGCAACGATCGCTGAAGCTCGTAATTCCAGCAATTGGAGAATAACAACAAAGACAATACGAAAGAGAACATGGGGGGTGTCCCTTCTCCATTGCGTGATCTCTGCTGCAGATAAATACCAGGCCTTGTAACCCTCCATGCCAGAGATGATTACTGAAAACAAGAACAGTCAACAACAGGAAGCCAAAGTTGATATACAAACATTCATATATA
>NC_068981.1:140374582-140375261 GCF_001194135.2 Octopus bimaculoides | reverse complement strand
ATATATATATATATAATGCAGAATAGGACAAGAACGCAAGACATCCAGACAGTAAGGCGATACAAGAAAGGGACAAAACATACAGGTAGACGATACAAAGAAAGCACGGACATGTCATTCGGAGTTTTCTCTCTTCAGTCGAGATCCAGATTATCTTTGCAATTTCGGCTGGTCATTCTCGATATTACTCCAATCTGGCCATCTCCAAGGAAAATCTAAGCTAAGAGCATTAGTTTCCTTGGAAGAAAGCAGCGAATGTATACAAAAACAAGGACGAAAAATAACGAACAATGTTACACAAATGCAAGAGGAATAATAACGGGACATAACCAAAGATGTCTTTCGTTAAAGGACGAATAAGATTAAGCTGGCGTATATGGAAATAAGGCCTTACAGACGGGATGCAAGATTTCACAGGCACAGGGAGAAATAACGATGCTGCACGCACAACGGCCACCGAAAGGAAAAAAAGGTCAGGCTTGGCCGAACACCGGTCACGTGGGAAGAGAAGAGAGAGAGAGAGAGAGGTGTCGAATTATGACAAGGAAAAATATATAAATATACATTCATAACTATTGGCATATCTATATGCATATATGTGTATGTCTGTGTGCCTGTGCATACCTGTCTGTAAATATATAAGTGTGTATATATATATATATATATATACATATATATA
>NC_068981.1:140368945-140374391 GCF_001194135.2 Octopus bimaculoides | reverse complement strand
GTGTGTGTGTGTGTGTGTGTGTGTGTGTGTGTGTGTGTGTGTGTGTATACATATGCAGACACAAATACATATGCATATGTATAGAAGTGTTTGTCTTGAGGAGATCTGATCTGTAATTAAATTTAGAGTGGTTATGGATTAACCGCTAAATGTTTTCTTTGTACCATTTTTGCAATTCATTGAAAGTTATTTAGTGCAGAATAACTCTGTGCATAATAAGTCTCAATCTACTCACAGCTTTGTGAATTTGTGAATGGGATCTCACTTATTATTCGCTCGAAATTCATTGTGCATATTTGTCAAAAGCAGTATTTCAAATGCAAATCACATTAGCTAACGTATAACTCACGCATAATGTTACACAGTGAGACACAACCAAGCACACAGAATTATCTGCACATCTATGCTCAGCTATGCAAATCATATAGAAATATATGCACGTGCATTTACATATGCAGACACCCATTATATATGTGTATATATATATCTGTATGTATGAGTATGCATGCATACATGCATGTATGTATGTATGCATATGTATGTGATGTTGACAATAACATAAACGTTATCATAGAGAGAAGTTTATATGCCAATGTATGTATAGGGAATTAAACGGTAAGATAAAATCACATGAATATATTTACTAAACTGTCCATTTGATTGTTCTAATTGCCAATACAAGACAGAGGTTCATCGGGTACATGAATACATAATGTGCTATTTTGTAAGAATTTACAGTCCTTCCTGTCTCCGTACATCTTACCATATTTTAGGCACGCATATATTCATGAGCATATTTAAGATTAAATATGAAAATTAAATATACAAATCGTGAAACGGTACTACTAATTATATTATTTCACCAGGAAACATTTTTGAAAACAGATACCGCTACATTGAAGCTAAAAGACTAATGATAATGCATCTTTCTATAGCAGTTACTGTGCGTGATAGTTGCTTCTCAGTCATAATTCTTTGAATGAACATAATCAGATCATATGTAAAAAAATAATATTCATTCTTTTTTTTTTCTACAAATGTCTGCATCGATTCTTAAAAGGAATGTTATCTATACAGAATATTACTTGGTATGTGTTATAGACTGTAGCTATATTCCAGTTGTGGCAAGTCTCTACATAATGCATTGTTTATATCTATAGGTTTTCGAAATGTCTTGCTTCTTAGTTATTCTTGCCAAGCACATAATATTTCTGGGAGAACTTTTAGCCGTATATATATATGTATCAGAGATTCGAAAGGTACAAAGTTGCCTCAATTTACGCTAATCTGGTTACAGCCTACCTGGAAGTTCAAATATATGGACAATCGAAATTAAAATTCGGCCTGTTAGAGAACTGATGGCCTGTTATCATTGTAAGACATTTTATTACTTGATCTGAATGTTTTTATGTAAGCTATTTTTTGACTCATCCAAGAGGATGCACAAAGCTTCAAAGCTTTTCTTATCATTGTCAAAGACACTATCACTTAATTTGAATACATTTTTGTAAACCAATTTTTGACACCTCACTCCACAGAGGATACACAGATCATCACACTTTACTTTTGAAAAAAAGGCTTTTTAAATAATTGAAACCGGTCAAGTTAATAAATACTTTAAAAGACTTACATTTTCAGATTCTTTTCGTGTGTGTGTGTGTGTGTGTGTGTGTGTGTGTGTGTGTGTGTGTGTGTGTGTGTGTGTGTGTGTGTGTATGTGCGTGTGTGTGTGTGCGTGTGCGTGTGTACGTTCATGTTTCATGGACGCGATGTATCTCTTGAGGCTTGTTGGTGCCTAGCAAATCTTTTGGCAAATAGAACAAGTTGAGGACTTAGATTGGTTGTGTGTTTGTGGATCGTTCACTATGTGTTTTCTTGCGTGACCGTACGGCCTGCTTTTTTTCGTGCCACAAAACTACAATCACAGGTAAGGTTCCCATTTAGAAGAGCAAAGTTTTGCCCACGTGCCTTCATAGTTGCATGAATTTGGTCCTGATGCTGGAGTCGACGTTGCTCAAATCTTTGAACCGTGGGACTGGAGCCAAGTCCTGCGTTCTGATACTTTGTTTTCTCAGGAAGAAAAGGGAATATTGCATCGCATCAGATCGTGTTTTCCTTTATCTTTGAAGCGCAAGAGTGGCCTTCCAACTGACCTTCCTCTAAGGAATTAGCCAAGAAGAAGTTGTTTCGGAATTCTGATATCACTCATACGTGAGAGATAACCTAACCATCTTAGCTGTATTTTGATGACGATGGCTTCAATATTTGATATGTTACATTTTATTAGTAACATCACATATACATCACACATACATATATACATATACATATATATATATATTCACATACACACACATACACACACGCACACACACACATATTTATATACATAGACATGTATGCGCACATACATAAGTAGTTGCATACTCATACATTCATACATGCCTGCATACCTACATGCATTCTTTCATACATACAATCATACATACATGCATTCGTTCATACATACATACGCTCATACATAATACATACATACATACATACTTACATACATACGTACGTACGTACGTACGTACGTACACTACAGTAAGGTAACAATAATAGGTACCTTCGAGAAGATGAAAATGGCAGATATGCTGGTCCCACCCATAAATAGGGAGAAAAAGAGGAATAGGGATGAATAATTTAGGAGACAAAATAGGATATGGCTCTCAGCTTACCAGAAGCATATTTCCCATTAGATCTTTGCAGTGTCTGATTTCGCACCTGCGTTGATATTATACCTGGTTACTACAAGAACTCTTTGAGTTAGATGTTCAAACTCGGAAGCTACTCAGAGTTACAGGAAACTTCATCATCAATGGATATATAGACAAGCTATACTTCCCACGCAAAGATGGTGGTCATTATTTCAAATATGCACTGATGTCATATAAGGCAGGTATTGTGACAATGAGACATCTGCAGCAAATGAAAGAGAGACTAACTATTTTGGCCAAGATGTCTTCCATATAATTCACTGTGGCATGAAGAGGTGGGCAGAACAGTCAGGAACAGTATAACAAAACAGAAGACACCTACACCCAAAGTTCACTATATTGGGACTCAAAAGAAATATCGACGGATCTTAGCCACCAAGTTAAAATGCAACCGGTCGGATTTCGGTGCGTGAGATCACAAGGAAAAGAAGACATATTCTGGTGTGGAATTGGCTGATTTTATTAATGTGATGAGAAAAATACAAGAGAAAGTGGTCGTCTATGGACTTTTGTTAAAGAGTTTGGAAATTCATTACCCAAGATAAAATTTCAGCTTTATGCTTATTATTTTTGGCCAAAACGGTACGTACCAACCCGTCTACAGCAACGTATGGCTGAACCCGGGTTCTTGAAGTGATAAAGCAAATCCTCACTTCGTATACTACGAATTATTACAATATATGAGACTATAATCGTCTGCACGACCTTCTTAAGATTGAAAGGAAGATGAACATAAAATGCTTTCCTTCAGAATCTTGCGAGAAAGCAGGTGGCCGGTCTAAGTTTATTCTAAATTGATAAGAGAAAGAGAACATACATACATACATACATACATACCAGTTTCAACGCTTGCAATTACACTTCCAAATATAAAGTTTTGCGGTTGGATAATGGGTGTGACTGCATTATCATTGTATATTGTATATGAATCTGTTTGCTGCAGGACGATACGTACACAGTCTATGGATACGAAAGATGTGAAGTATTTCCAATGAAACAAGGCATATATTTATATACAAAAAAGTCACTGACAAGGAAAATATATCATATCACTCCTACACGTCATCCTCATAATTTAAAGGCTGTGTTTTATACTGACATGGGTTGGGCGGTCTTGAAGGCTCCGACGAAGCCAGCGGATACATCTTGCTACACTATTTACTCTCTGGCTGTATATCATTCTCCAACAAATCATGCTGGTTTTTTTTTCGGAAGTAATATTTCAAGATTTACATTACCCAACATGCCCATCTTATTTTACGATAAGATATGTGGTTACGGTAATTAATCTTCTAGTACTATGTAATGTCACAAAGAAGCTTTCAATTTTGTACAAATTCTCTTAAATACATTAAATGATATTCCGTCGGTGATTTCTCGAATTCAGATTCTCCCGGAAAATGACGAAAGCCACTTCATAACGATTTGCCTTGTCATATGTGTTCGTATCCCAAGCTATGTTATATTGTTTCCGGCGTATGTTTATCAAGTGATATCTCTTCTGTTCTCTCACTTGAACTATAGACAGAGAGAGAGAGAGACAAAGAGAGAGAGAGAGACAGAGACAGAGAGAAATAGATAGATAGATAGATAGATAGATTGATAGATAGATAGATAGATAGATAGATAGATAGACAGACAGACAGACAGACATATAGACAGACAGAAAGACAGACAAACAGACAGACAGACAGAAAAACATACACACATACATACATACAGGTATTCTATCCAGATTAGAAGTTCAAGTTTATAGCTGTAAATATTGGGGCCTTGCGATATGTAACACACTGCTTAGATACCAATCTTGAAAAATTAGGCTTCTCAAAACCAGAATGGAGAAAGCTAATTTGAAGGCTACAGATCCAATCCATCACTAGAACTGTAAAAATTTGTAAAGCTTTCCAGAAGTTTATCATTTAAATATATATAAGCATGTCTAGATATGTAGCTCTATGCATGAGAATACATACGTAAAACATATATATATGCATACATACAAACATACATACATACACATACATACATACATTCATTCATGCATGCATACATACATACATACATAAATACATAGATACATACATACATATATACATACAAACATACCTTGTTGTTGAAGTTGAAATTCCAATGAAGGAACCATGGATCTAGGCTAGAAACTGGTTCTTTCTCTATTAACAAGGAATCTTGAAATATACTGAATAATGGCATACATACATACATGGACAGATAGGTAGGCAGACAATCAGACAGATAAACTGACATGAACAGAAATGTAGATATGTATATGATTTTTTTTATTATTTTCGTTGTTGTTGCAGTTGCTGGTGACGATGATTCCACCGGGATACATTTACTGAGAAGAACTATGATCGGAGTCATTCGTCATGATTATCTTGTCTTTTTCTATCAAAATATTGAATGAACAAATGTAAGTTTGTGTGTGTGAGCACCTAATTGTCTAGGACAGTAGCGGGCTCCTATGTTCTCGCCTGTGTGTTTGTAAGTGTGAAGATATATGGCACATCATTCTGTCTGGTTTGTGGTATGTTTCTCTATAAAAAGAGGTAAAGACGGTTAAGTAGATATTGATGTAAATAACTATCCTGTTGCTATTGACGTTTGGACATGCATTACACAAAAGAAGGATGTCAGGGCAGAAAAGTAGTGACTATAGGTATATACAT
>NC_068981.1:140366745-140367397 GCF_001194135.2 Octopus bimaculoides | reverse complement strand
TATATATATATATATATATATGTATGTGTATGTGTTTGTGTGTCTTTGTTTGTCCCCCCCAACATCGCTTGACAACCGATGCTGGTGTGTTTATGTCCCCGTAAGTTAGCGGTTCGGCAAAAGAGACCGATAGAATAAGTATTAGGCTTCTAAAGAGTAAGTCCTGGGGTCGATTTGCTCGACTAAAGGCGGTGCTCCAGCATGGCCACAGTCAAAATACTGGAACAAGTAAAAGAGTAAAGAGTAATAGACAAGACGAAGAGTGCAAAGCGATTGCAATAGATATTTCGTTGGTTGAACAATATTTCGACACTCCGTGTGTCTATTGTAAGTTCAGAATACAAACTGAAATTAAATTCAAAGTTAGGAAACGTAAAACATTCGAACTTAAATCGGAATAACTGCGTGTCTTTCTGCGTTTCCCGCCTTTGAATTTAATTTCAATTTGTATTTTGAACTTGTAAAAGACACATGGGTTATCGAAATAATATTTAACCAATAAAATATCTATTGCAATCGCAACGCACTTTTCGTCTTGTCTGTTAATCTTTGTGAAGATTTACGTCAATCCTTTAAAAATATATAATAATAATAATCATAATAATAATAATAATAATAATAATAATAATAATAATAATGATATGTCAATATT
>NC_068981.1:140360445-140366735 GCF_001194135.2 Octopus bimaculoides | reverse complement strand
GTATGGACTTGACAGAGCAAAAAAGCGGTACGAACATAAACCCGAAGAAATCATGCAAAATGATAATGTAAAGATCCTATGGGATTTTATGATTCAGTGCGACCATGTGATAGAGAATAAGAAAGTAGACATAGTCTATTTTGCGCTTCCAGAGTTTCATTGCAAAGAGAAGGTTTTCCCGTTCACACAATTATATATCTGTGAACTTGAATCAAAAACGTAGAAGGAACCAACGATACAGTTTGATGTAACTGTTCGGCCTTGTAATAGTAGCTTCAAAAGAAACATCAGATGACAGTATACCATCCTAAAAGAAAAGAAGAAGCATCAGATAATATAGATACAGAATCATCAAGACTGAGAAAAAATTGAGTTGCTAAAATCTAGAATATACTTCATTATAGATTTCGAATGTGGGCCGGCACCTAACGATACTAATGCCATAACGCTTTTGAAAACTGATAAATATAAACACTTGCCAAAAGTGGACATCACCGCGAATTTCATTTGAAATATTAGCATCCATTTTATTTCATGCGCTATGAAAAAAACAATGCGAATAATTGTTTTTTACAACACAAATCTCAATCGTAAACCCGGTTAAAATTTTTCGTTTCTTTATCATTACTTATGAAGCGAAGTTGTTCGTATATATATATATATATATATATATATATATACCTACATACGCACATACATACATGAATGCATGCATTTATTACTCGCACATACACACACTACATATGCGTGTACATGCTATATATATATATATATATATATATATATATATATATATAACAAAGTGATTCTCTCTTTTCGTCAATAGATCTGCATAATTTCTTAAATAATGATTTCTTTATACACTTCTTTAATGTCACCGCTGATTTCCTTCTAATTCTCATAATACAGATATTCATTACCGCCCCTCATCTTCTTGACTCCAATATTTTTACATTCATTTAGTATATAATACTCATGAAGCAGTTCTTAGCTTTCAGCTATAATTGTTCCCAAAATACACAACCCAAACATTGAACGGATGTTAGGCGCCATATAAATTTCTTCTGTATCGTTGACATTATCATATATCTGAATATGTTTGTTGCTGGGTAAAATCAGTAGAATGACAAATATACAGTCTTGTCTTATTTATTTGCATCTTTGGATATGCTGAGTTCAATTCCAGTAGAGATCGAGTTTGTCTTTCGCACGTGGACGTACCGTAATATACTTAGGTCGATATACTAGCCGGTGCCCCTCTTTCTATGCCTCGTCCTGCTTCTCTGCTGTTAATTCTTAAATAAATTCGTAGCAATATTTCCTTCTCTGTTTATGAAATGAGTTCAATTCTACCGAAATCTAATTTGCTGTTCATCATTTCAAAAGAGCTTAAATGTGGCAAGAAATTAATGAAAATGATAAGGAGACTGCACACCTCTCCAAAATATGCATCCTTATCTGTATGTGAAAATCCATAGCGTATATGACAGCATATTTAATATCTCAGTCAGAGGTGAACTAAGCTAAATCCCAACAACTAGTATTCATTGCTTCAATCTGTAAAATTGCATAAACCTTGTTTTCTCACGTTTCTAAAGACTGCGATTTCAGATCCCGGCTGAGATGTCTTTGTTCTTCATCTTTCGGTATATGTAATGGGTCGTAATATATTATATTTTTGTTTATAAAGACTATATCTTTCATTAACATACGTATCCTCCTGGAACAAGTAAACCAATGATTATTATTATTATATTATATAATACAGATATTATTAGTTATTACTTTTCATGTTGGATCTTTTTGTTTTGCTGTATACAATTGCAACTACATATGTTCTGTGTTATGCAGGAATTTACATTATAGCATGTCCAACTACAAACGAGATTCATAGAAATTATACAAGTATACATAAGTCTATCGCTGTCAAGGGAATTAATTTCAAATATACATGTGGAGGAACGATGCTAATGAACAAAGGATAAAGAGACAAAAGTTAACCCAGTCTTGAGAATACCATTTTCCAAAGGGACTTTATGGTTGATTTTCGAATAGTTTTTGGCAATTATTTTTAGTTGTTTCGAGTATGGCATTGCAAGACGCATTTACATCAATATAACTCATATATCTGTTTCTGAAATTATTAGTAACACTTTAAAATAACAAAACTTCGCATGTTTCACGTCAATTTTTTTATAACACAAATTTAACTGATTACTTTGGGTTAGACCTGAGGTAAAGTAACGAATAATATAATGTGTCACTGTAATATAGATAGATAGATAGATAGATAGATAGATAGATAGATAGATAGATAGATAGATAGATAGATAGATAGATACTGGGGTTATGACAGATGTAAAAAACGTGTCTGCTGCGTATGCTTTACTATAATCTTATGTCCGAATGTCTCTCTTTTTATACATCTCCAACTGAATATTCAAATGTAGTTGAAGCCGGGGAGCCATAAATATGGCCAGTTGTCATAGTCGATCTCCATAATTAGCATTTAATTATTAGATAAAATGAGTCGCTATTTCTAGAATCAACCTGTCAGGCACAGAGTATGCCATAGGCATAAGATACGCGTTTTACATAAATTAGTATAATAAAAAAAATGCCATGCGTTTAACGTGACCGTAGTATGTATCTGATACCGTGTGCATGAGAATATGACGGAATCTATTAAAATGCTTTTTCCCAAAAATACACTAGTAAATTAAAGATGTGTTTTATGTGACGGTAGCTCTCGGAGTAAGACGAATCAATTGCACTACGGCACTAGTCCTTTAAAGTATCGACTAGGAAGTTATAGAAAGGAAAACTTAACCTCTGTACTTTAAATTTAAAGTACAGAGATCCATAACCAATTATACGAGGTATTCTAGCAAACGATCTGACAATTTTCAATCCGTACACTTCCCTCTCCCATATAACATTGAGTATAAAAGCTAAATTACCTTAGATAAAATCAATATGATCCACTGTAAACAAACAACTGACAATACATCTCCAATACTTTGGTATGCGAAATCTATGAATTGATATTCAAAGCTTCTTAAGTATTTAACACTAAAATACACATATACATACACATTTACAAGCGCACGCACAATCGCACCTTCATAAACACACATACACAAATATGCATCCGCATACATGCACGACCACACACACACATACACACACACACAAACACACACACACAAACACACACATACATACATATATATCTATATAATGTTTATTTTGCCATGTAATATAACAAATTAGAGTAAACCATATGTTGTAACATAAGAAGCACAAATACTAATATATTTTGAAATACGTAATGCTTGGTTTTTTCACTCTATTTGTATCCAGTACTTTATTCACGTAATACTCTTTGCTTTAAGTATTAAGAAATCCCTTTATCTGTGTATGTGTGCGTGCATATAGTTTTAGGTGAGCGCGTAGTTCTGTCTGTATGTGTGTGTGTCTGTGTGTGTCTGTGTTTTCTTGTGAAGTTATCTTCTCTTAGACCACTTTATCATGGCCAGTTATCATATAATTTATAAATAACATCAAGTGGCATTTAAATTAACCGAATAGGTTACCATATGCTTTACATTTCAAAAGGGACAACGGGTGCTGTCCGCTTTGAAATTGTAACATGAATAAGTTCGGTTTTCAGTGGCTGTATATATGCGTATCTGTTGTCAAAAATGTATATGTGTGTGTGTTTTGCTACGACAATGTGTATAATTAACGCTTGGGTGTATATGGATGTGTGCGTCAGCGTATTTCTCTGTGTGTCTATGTTTCACCAATATAATAAAAATAACAAAAATCCCTCGCTCTTTTATGCGATGTAGATTTAAAATAATCACTCTTCACCCCATCTGCTTCACAAATGGTCCTGCTCGACTGTATTGATTTACGACTATGTAAATAAACATTGCTATTATAATGTACTCAATACTTTAAGTAGGAATGTATTTGTATACAAAGAAGAATGGCATATATTAACATGTGTGTGTGCGTGCGAGCACATGAGAGAGAGGGTTTATATATGTGTTTTTCTTTGTGTTTATCTATGTATGTTTCTGTTTATTTCAGAATGCCTTATAAAATCGTTGGCTAAATATTTAGCTTGCACAACTCTTAACCTTTCGTTGGTATTAACTTTAGTGTCAATCTATATAGTCGGTGATTATTTTCTTTTCTCTCCCATGTTTACACAGCTATGTTTATGAGTTCTGCGAACTCACACGATTATGATGCTTTAAGCAAATGTGAATCGGATTTAGAATTTCGGACGAATTAAGAAAAAAAAGGTGTCATCAGCTTCAAATTTAAAATACATTTTGTATCATTGATTCATTAAAATACTTTGATATATATTTAGCAACACAATGTTATTTTGCAGTTGATTTCGTTTTATATCACATCAGAGAAAGCTTTCGGAAATGATTAAATATCATAATACAATAAATCAGATTATTTATTTATCTAGTATACAGTATGCGTCGTCAAAGTGTATGGGATATTTCATATCGTTAAAGTGTAATGAATATTTCACGAGCTCAGTTTGTGTAAGCACACAATAATTCAAAGGCACAGATTACTGCAGGAGAGATCCAAAAGAGATTTAAATTTCATATGAAAAATTTGATAACTATAAAACAGTCATTTGCTGGTAATCTCATGCCAAAATCAGAAGTTATAATTATTATTATCGGGGCGGCGATCTGGTTTTATCGCTACTGTGTCGGGAAAACACTTTACGTCTTTTCTACCTATTATTTATCTCTTAAATTGAAATCAAATCGATGTCAATTTTCCCTTTCATATCAGTGGTGTCGGTAAAATAAAATACCATTTAAAATGCCGTAAATACCATGGAATAAAATACCATTTAAATACTGAGTTGGGATTTAAACATTAAGAACAATAAATTTTATTTAACCCGTTGTCATAATATTGTTGTTTGCCAAAGCAGAGTTTAGATATTGTTTGTACCGGTTTTGTTCGTTCCGATGTAGTCATAGTATTTTTATGCAGCACGCTTGCAGCGTCTAGAAAACTTACTTTCAGAGTATTGTGCATATCTCTAAATCCTGCATTTTTATTATGTATTTTTGTTTATGTCTTTTATTTTTACTTGCTTCAGTCACTTAACTGTAGCCATTCTGGAACACCGGCTTCAAGGGTTTTCGTCGAACAATATCGACCCTAAGATTTACTATTAAAGCTTAGTACTTATTCTATTGGTATCGCTGCCGAACCGCTAAGGTACGGGGACGTAAATACAACAACTCCGGTTGTCAAGCCTAGGTGGGTGACAAACACAGACGCAAAGCGACACACATACATATATACATATATATGTGTGTGTGTGTGTGTGTGTGTGTGTGTGTGTGTGTGTGTGTGTGTGTAAATATGTATATATGTGTGTGTGCGTGCGTGTATGTGTGTGTGTGTGTGTGTGTGTGTGTGTGTGTGTGTGTGTGTGTGTGTGTGTGTGTATGACGGTCTTCTTTCAGTTTCCTTTCCGTCTACCGAATCAACTCACAAGGCTTTCTTCGGCCCGATGCTGTAGTAGAAGACATTTACCCAAGGCGCCACGCAGTGGGACTGAACCCATATGTTTAAATCATTTTTTACTTCAGTATTATTTTGGGATTTTTATCCATTTTGTGTATCTTCAGATAAGTTTTCGTATTTCCACATATTTAAATTGTAATATAGAAATATTATTATTTCTAAATCTCCTACAGAGAGACATTTAGTAACAGTTCTTTAAAGTAAACGCTATTTGAAAACATACTGTGGCTGTCCAGAAAGGGACGATGTTACTAAAACAACAGTAGCATCGTCCCTTTCGGTACATTCACATTATGTTGGCAAATAGTCATTACTTTAAATTGTAATAATCTCTCCATTTTGTTTAGTCATTATCCTGACAACAATATGGGGCCTACATACATACATACATACATACATACATATATGCATACGTACATACCCACATACATGCATACACACGCCACTACGTAGTACCTATGTCTAAATGTACCGTAGACTACATCTAAAATAAAAACAAATACAAACGAACACGTATTAACAGAGAATATAGGTGATACTGACACTCCCCATACACACATGCACTTACAAAAGACACAGACACATTGAAGGACACGCATGCGTAGACACATACAATAGGAATACAAAATACAAAATGGCTGATAGTTAGCAAGGTGAGACACACATAAGAAAGAAGGAAACAAAGGACCACTGATGAGGTAACA
>NC_068981.1:140356705-140360036 GCF_001194135.2 Octopus bimaculoides | reverse complement strand
TATATGTATATATATATATTTACATATGTGTGTGTGTGTCTGTGTGTAGTTGTGTGTGTGACTGTGTGTATGTATGTATTATGTATGTGTATATATAATTGTATAAAGCGGTCTCAAAAAATACAGTTATCATGTTGCTTATGATGAAAATATGTTTCCGAAAACTTGTTCTAGCTTAGTATTTTTTTGTTTTGGACCGTAGCGTTATTCGGAAGTATTGTTGAAGTGTTAAATTCGATATGTGATTAACATGGGAGTAGGTTTATACATCAATTCTCCTTAAAATTAAATTTAGATTCAATGTCTATCACAATAGCCTAATAATATTATGATTAATTTAGTTAATCTTAGCAGAGCGTTGCTTGGCTATTTAAAATCGTTAATAACATAAATGACAAATATTCCCATGTGTACGTTAAAGTGTAATGTTATCATTACTTAAATTACTAATGTGTTTAAAATGCCGATATCTTTAGAGAAGAATCTTATTAAATGTATTTCCATTTCCTGAACAGAATTTTGGTGTGATAAATTTATGAGTGAATTGTCTTTCAATTACCGATTTAACGAAATACAAACATTGACAGGAGTGGGGTGTTCGTTTATAGGGAAGTAAGGAAAGTATTCTGTGTTGAAATCAATATTTTAAGCCGTGTTTGGTAACATCTTGTAGCATGTGTTACAATTTAACGTTATGTAGAGGGGTTTCTTTGTAAGAGGAACTGTTGGGATTGATGCACTGCGCAACAGAATCTAATAAAATTAGCATGTTCTCATCGACAGAATTTTCTCATGAATTGCTTTAATGTTTATTATTTACATAATTGGTATAGCAAATATAATTTAATATAGGAAAATACAAATATTTACTGAAGATCCCAAGCCCCAGAATGTCTCCAAAGGTGTGTATGACTCAATAGAGAACTGGTTACGCCTATACTCTGTGATTTAACAGATGCAAAAATATGACATCCTGCTAAATTATGGGAAAATTCCAGCTCATCGCCTCTAGAGCCATATTATCTTCCGTCAAGTGATATTGTTGCGACTTCAAAATTTTCGAAAGACTTTTGAATAACTGAAGACATAGACTGATGCTGGAGTGAAATCAGCAATAAAGCTGATGTGATCCAAGAGTGAGTTCAAGGGCCCTTAAATAGTTTTTGTCCTGAGATTCATGTATAATCACCCTTTTATCGTCAATACTTCTCTGGTATCACCTTGAATATTGCTGCCGACTATAGGCTCAGTACACAAAATAAAATATTATGAAAACGGAATACCCCCGCAAAAATAAAATATGGATGTTGGGCCACTTTTACAAATTTCCTTATGCGGTTTAGCCCACACCTAATATGGAACCATATAATTCTTCATCAGTCAGGCGAAGAAGTATTATTAATGCAGTTTATTTCTATGGATGATATTTTTGGATTGGAATCCATGCTTGAGGCAACCAAAGTAACATCTTTAAAAAATCTATTATTAACGAAGCATTCAGCTCTGTAATTTTAGTTTACAATTTCCCAAAACCAAACCAGACAGAGTCTCCTAAGCACACACATTCGACAGCATGCATCTGTAGAAAATAAACTGAGCAGTATCGTAGTAAGATAAATTGTCTGTTGACTGGTCTTTTGTAAACATCTCCATAAGTTGCAGAATATAGTGGACAACAGATTTTCAAGCAACAAACATAGCAAAGTATTTGTCTCGAAAAAACACTCAATTAGGCAACAGAAATGACTAATCAAATATTAATCATTTACGATATTTCAGAAACACTTACAATCAACAGCCATAAAGACACTCGAAGCAAAATATTATTTTCAGAGCAACATGAAACGTATCAACAATCAATGTACCATAGAAGAAGACTGGGCTACCGAAATAAATAATCATATCGCAATAACACCCCTTATTTGCCAACAAATAATGATGCACTGATGGATGTGAGTGATATTCCCCACAACAAGAAATGTTTTTGACATCGAGTCTATTCAACTGGAAAACTGCTACTTTCTCTTCGATGCGACTAATAATGTTAACTTCTTTAAAACCGAAGTGGACAATGCCCAATATACCAACCATTATATAATTTTCGTAAAAGGGAGTATTATCGCAGTTTGATAATGCGCAGTTACTCGTTATTCTTCAAAAGATCCTGACATGTTTCCTATTTTTTACGTGAACATTTACCGGCATGCCATCCACTTCTATCTCTTCTAACTAATCGCTAGATTGAATCACTAGACACCGTTTTCATTCCAGAAAATTTACTACGTGGTCAAGCATCACAATATACAAAATTTAAATAAATTACTTGAACTAAACCGGCATCCAATCTCACTAACCTCCAATATAATTTAATTATCTCGTATAACATTGAAACTTTAACTGACCCCTCTTAGTATACTAGCCATGCTCTAAATTCCAATCTCTATGGATTTTAGACTTCGATATGATACACGGCTTGCCATAACTTCTTTACCACATTAACATTTCGTAAAAAAATCAAACACGAGCGTTACATATCTCGACTCGAAAAGACCTTCCATATGATTGCCGACAGCGTTCTCTTGATCAATATATCCAGTAATAGAGACTGGGACATATCTATATTGAATTAGGTATATTAAATAAACAGCATTTAATAAATGATTGATGAAATCCGTCGCTGTCCTGAGAAACACGAAAAGTACCATCCCAATGAACTGTTTTATATAACTAATAATTCCAAAATCCTCGATACCTTAATCACCTGACGACGACATTATTCGATGAGAGGTATGTAGGGTGTGGAAAGAAACAGTTTCAAGTCAACTGGCAAAATAATTTGGCCAACACAAATGCAAGTTGTTAACTGTAGCAACACAATTGGACTACATCGAAAATACCTACTACGATATTTAGAAAATAAAACGACTGCCATGTGCGGTAAAAACCATAAAGATCAAGTTTTCTTTAAATGTGTCCACTTCAAGCGCTACGTATTAGAAAATTGGATTTCCCCGTTTGCTAGTTGGTCTTTTTCGGGTGTGTAAGGGTTGTTTTGTCCTCTGATCTATTAACGTTTTTATACGTTAAGCTTTAAATTTCGATATCTGAGCACTTCTTCTCTTCCGCGTAGTAAAAACTTTAAATTGTTTTGTCTTTGTATAGCGTCTGACAAGTTGTCTACAAGGCTTTGGCTTTCATGGATACGAAACCTTTGATAACTCCATGACCAGAATTAAAATTTTTGTTTAGAATATATATATATATATATATATATATATAATAATATTAGGGACAAAATCCAAAATTACAGGTAAAAAACTCAATTAAAATC
>NC_068981.1:140349370-140356466 GCF_001194135.2 Octopus bimaculoides | reverse complement strand
TATATATATATATACATATATATATATATATACTTGTTATTGCCATACTTTGCATGTAACACTGTTTTATGTTCCATTATAATCATAAGATATTAATTTGTTTCGAGGCGATCGTTCAGTTGTTTCAGTTCGAACACATCAGATTTAGCCTTATAGTGTTAAGTATTTCCAAAGAATTGCAGTCACCCTTATACCTTAAAACAAATTGGATGGACCGTATGCTTATTTAGATGGTGCCACGTCAATATTATTGAGAACAAAAAAAGATTATGCTGAGAATATATCTAATTCATATAAAAATTCCTTCAGTAGACTAATTGTTCGACGATTAATGATTAAACGAAATGTCCTATATAAATCTGTTCGCATTAAAATTTATCAAATTGTAAAATTTCTCTATACCCGCCCAGCAATGTTACTGCTAAATGAATGCAAATACAATCTAACATACAATCACTATCTCATATGCTGCACTAATGGTTTAATATTCCTCATAATAATCAACGTCTTGCATAACGAGAGTAATTCAAGTGAATGTAATAAAAGGATATCTAAAATGCTTTGATTTATGCACCCATTCAACCATACGACTGAAAATGAGGCGTTTAAAATGACACAACTAAACATTTATCTCGAAACTAGTTGCTATCTTACAATCTTAATATAGTCTTACACCACAATTATGTCGAACTACAGTTACGTTTTGTCACTAAGATCTGCATGTATTCTGGATATATGTTTATACTTTAATAAAAATTATTTTAATTATTTACTCACTTCGGTATTCATATTGATATAATATAATGGTACCAATGCTCTTTTTTTATGCATTTCCTAAGGGAGAAAATGTGATTATTTAACTATAATAACAATAGACATTGTTGAATCTACAGTAGATTCTGCAGCTGCTGCTTTCTATTGCACGCTGCTGCTGGTGGCTGCTATTAATATTCTAAAAGATATTATATCTGGCAGTTCACTAAATAGAAAGCAAAACATTTAATGAATTAACGTCTGCTTTAAACTGACTCACCTCTTGGGATATTCTTACATCAAAGAAGCATTACATTTGTTGTTCCATGTTGACGACTATAATTAAAAACAAAAGAATAAGAAAAAATAATAAATGTTAACTCTTAAAATTTATATATAGATTATATAAGATATTTCAATATAATCTAAGACTGAAAGACACAATCGCAAATTATTACCCTCTCTATGAGGTGTTAACTAGCAACAATGACGCTGTGTCGTATAATGGATATTGTGATCGCTCGGAAAGAAACAGATTGGAGATTCAATTCCCAACATGAGTCAATAGGTTGCAGGGTTTACTTTTCTTCTATCTTACATTCATGCTTACGATGTGTTTATATAGAAATATATTCCTTTCATCTGTTACCATTTATTTGTTTCAGTAATAGGTCTGCAGCAACGCTGGGGTACTGAGTTGCACAGTTTTAGTCGAAAGAATCGACCACCTATTTTGTAAGCCTGATACAAAGGCACACAAGCATATACATATATGTAATGAGGAAATCAAACCAATATATGTGCATATGTGTGTGTGCTTCAGTGTGAGTTTATATTCTTGCATCTGTTCAGTTTGACTCACAGATTTCTTAATTAATCTTTTTTAACTAAGTAGTTTGAAACTTCGTATACTGGTGGAAAGTCTCACTCAGAACACGGTTTACTTTGAACATTTTTTATAAAACTTGGTATTTTAGAAATTATTTCGTGTTAAAGTTGTCGTATTTGGGTAATTTCAGACGTGTATTCAGCTGTTTGCGACAGTAATCGAAGAGGAACAACTTCCGGACATCTTTACTAAATGTCACACCTTGTTCTATTCGTATGTCGAGAAGACGATGCCACCTTTATCCTTTGTTCCTGTCTAGTCAGCACCGTGCAATTCTTACTCTTTCCCTCCCAACTGGCAACCAGCGAGTGAACTTGTCACTGCCACTACAATTGCCGTATTTTCCGCTGTATAATCCGACATTTGTCTTGTTTTGCCTTCATGTTTTGATCATATTTTTATTCTAATAAATACTTTTATATTGACGAAATGTGTTTGTTGTTGATTATAGTAAGATACAATCATGACAATAACATCTCATAGCTGTAAAATAAGGTATTGTGAAACTACATATACGTCAACAACAAAAAAGCTAGCTGCGGACTCATAGCTCTGTGGATCTTTTAAACATCAGCGTACTTTATGTGTCGATGTTGGGCAAACGAATAAATATATCTAAATAATATTTCTTCCTTCTTAGTGTTGATTTTTCGATGTTTACTGGTTACTCCGACGCGAGAACAAAAAGAAAAGCGTGTAATATGCAACACAGGCAGTAAAGAATGAATAAGATAGAACACAATAGTGACATTTAGTATAGATGACCGGGAAGTTGTTCCTCTTCGATTAATAGGCTATGTAAGAAACAGTTGTAATAAACTGAAAATTATTACAACATAAGTTGTAATAATTATTAATGACTTATTCTTTGTAAGCCCAGTACACACACACACACACACACACACACACACACACACACACACACACACACACATATATATATATATATATATATATATATACAGCAGGCTTCTTTCAGTTTGCATCTACCAAATCCACTGAGAAGGCTTTGGTCGGCCGGAGGCCATAGTAGAAGACACTTGCCCAAGGTATCACGTAGTAGAACTGAACCGAGAACCATGTGGTTGGTAAGCAAGCTACTTACCACACAGCCACTCTCATACATACCGATAATCAAATGAATAATAACAAACGATGGATAATTGTCAGCTTATTACAACTGTTTATTACGTAACCTATTAATAGAAGAATCAGAACATTACATCATCATAAAAGACCGTAATCTTTAGAATGCAAAATTTGTATCTAGAATCTGTCGAAGCCAACTGTGAAATGGGAGAATGAGCAGCTATGTTGGCCGTTTAGGTTAAGAAAATGGTGTAATATGATATTCAAAGTCAGTGAATCGGGCGATAAGGAGTCTGCTAGACTCGATTCTAGGTAGGCCGGAATGATGTGTAGGAGATAAATTATTTTAGCAAGCTTGGCGTAGTGGTAAGTAAGGAGAGATCATAAAACAATTAAGGATAAGGGAAGAAGAAAGGATAAATAATCAGAAGTAAGAGTGAAGGGAATATAAAAAGAAAAAGAAAAGAAAAGTAAAAGAATATAAGCCAATCAGGTACAGGTTCGGGGTATAGGAATTTCTTGCTAAAGGTTAAACACCAGGCGAGGGGGACAGGAGATACAGACATATAGGTGTACTCAGCGGAAAAAGGTTGGAAGTAGAGGAGTGGGGTATGAGACCATCAAAAATCAAACTTCCACAGAAATTAAGGTTATAGTAACGTGTGGGTTAGTTTAGGTCGACTTAACTGCTATTTCCAGCGATTCCCCTTCTTATTTCAATACATAAATTGAGATATGTACGCGCGCGCGTAAAATCATTGCTTTTATAATTTCGCCTGCAGTTTTGTCTCTGCTTCAAAATCTTTGATTTGAAATGTTTATCTACGTTTCTCCCAATCCAGTTTCTGTAAATACATGCACAGTCTTATCTTTCCTGCACGCATGACCATCCTGTCTTTCTTATCCATTTCCTCCGTTTAATTCTAAACCAAACACCCTACATACGTATGTATGCATAAGAAACACTGCAATATAATTTCTGATACAAAGAACTATATATTGATCTTCATTTTTATTTGAACACGTCCTCCTTTTCTTTCTTTTCTTCTTGTCTCTTTTTGTAATAATTTCAATTTGCTTAAAATCTCCTACTAAAACCTCTTTTCTGTTCGAATATCTAAATCCAAAGAACTTTCAAGATTATTATTATTATGATTCAAAATTATATATGATCTTCAGAAACTACTTTTATTTGTCCATTATTAAATAATATTAGTTCTCAGATAATACTTAATCGTTCTCTATTCTGCAGAAAATCTGGCCTTTTTTGTACATGGTTCAATCGAACGCAGTTCTGAATAGTGGAAGAAAATCTGCCAACTTTATAGAATATCTTCGATCTTCGAGAGCCGCAAGAACATTAAATGATTGAAATAACATAAACGGCTTGCATTTCCCAAAAGTATCCTTTAAACAACTCTTCCAATAAGCATAACAGAATGCAAGCCTCTCGATTTGATTCAAAGCAATAACACCATATTTACATTATGATGTTGATCATAATGAGGTGCATTTTCCGAAAACATACGCGTTGCAAGCTTATGATATGAACATAGTGCAGTCTATGTCATTCTTAACAATTCATGTGAAAAAAAATGAATTGTGTTCTCTTAAGTTGATATCAAATGTAGGAACATGTGAGCATGTTTCTACGTAGAAAAACAACGTTGAACTGTAAAGATTTATTAAGCTGTTTAAGTATGTAATGCTATGGGTACTTATATACATATAAGCAGCGTTTCAAGAAAGTCAGTAGAATGGGTAGAAATATGCCTTTTCGCCTTTAGATATGACCTTTTAAGTTATGGAGTGTTTAACTCATCCTTCAGCCTCAGGAAGAATTCACCAATTTGAACTAACTTCTACAAATAAGTCTACACGCATTCGCGCATAAGGTGGGTAAATAGTAGGGATAAGAAATTGGTAATAAAATCCATATTCCTTTTACAAATTTGTTGAAAGAAATGATACATGTGTTTTTTTTTATTACAATGAATGGAAATCTTCATGTTTCAGGGTAAGTACCGGTGGCGTCAACCAGTTTCCTCAACCAGCTAGAGACGGAATGAACAACCTTCGAAAAGACGTTGTCTGGGATATCCTTGACAACCTCCTGAATCCGTGTCTCCAAGCCCTCCAGTGTGCGAGGTTTTGTCATGTACACCTCCTCTTTTGTGTAACCCCACAGGTAAAGATCACATGGAGTGAGATCTAGACTTCTTTGATTTCTGGACTTCTGAACTTCTGCGGTCATAGTATTCAGGTTTTAGCTCCTGCACGTAAGGAGGTTTCCACGGACGAAAGTTCAATTCTTTATGCAACACCGTACATATTATGTGTCTTCTTAATCCAATTTCACGAGTTGCTTGAGTATTGATTTTTGCGGGCTGCAATTAAACGTTTCCTGAATTGTTGCCACGTTCTCCGCTGGGCCACTTCTTACATCGTTCACATCGTTCACAGAGCCAGGGGTCATCAGCTTTGCATGACAAATCAAGCGACCCGCCATATGGAAAATAAGAAATGAGAAATAAGGCAATAAGAAAATAAAAGTCCCCATCAGTGTTGTCTCTTTAAAAAATGTTTTCGTCATGACTTCAGTGATACTAAAAATTCTATAAGCAATTTCTAATACCTAGTTACTTTCCACCCAATCTGTATATGTATGTATGTATGTATGTATGTATGTATGTATGTATGTATGTATGTATGTATGTATGTGTGTATTTATACATGTATATACATAAGCCCACACCCATACATATATGTATATATATATATATATATATATATAAACACACACAGACACACACACACACACACACACACATATATATATATATATATATATATATATATATATACAAACACACACAGATAGAGAGGGACAGAGATAGATAGATAGATAGATAGATAGATAGATAGATAGATAGATAGAAATGTAGATAAATAGATAGATAGATAGATAGATAGATATAGATTTATACATATATACATGTAAATACATACACATATATAAATATACATACACATATACTTACATACATGTGGTGGGGGTGGATGTTTCTTTGTGCATTTGAACGATGAAGGTTAGGATCTTAGGACAAAGTGAATTGGTAGCTCATTGAATAACAATATAAGTGGCGAAGTATTCCACTTCTGTTCCCTTAGGTTTAATCGTCAGTCACATGTTTTGTAAGTCAGGGCACTAGAAAACTGTAAGGTTTGCATTATAAATACAACCGATCATACGGACGTTTATACAGCTCCCCAACACCAACTTTCTGTCACGATGTAGGTCCACTTCTGTTCATATAAAATTACATTTGCACATTTTGCTGCATGTGTGATCGAACCCTGAAACTTGCGGCTGTGATGCGAACTCATTGATACTTCGGCCGTACTACGTCATCAGATATATGTTAGCACACACACACACACTCATGTACGTGCACGTGTGTGTGTACGATCAAATGCAAACTTCTCACCATGATCCTCTTCCTGGGGATTTGCTTCACAAATAGTACAAATTCAGAATCAGTTAAACCCTGGGAGTGTTTCTGTTTAGTTCATCGACCTACAACAGAAATTTAATTTATTCTTTGAATAGATTAAAATAGGATAAGAAGCTGCGAGAATAATTAACAATACTTTTATCTCCTTTCAATTTTACGTGTGCTTCAACAGTATCTACGCCTTCACTTTGATTTGAAATTAAATATACAGGAGTAGCGATTTTCTTCCAATAAATGTATTCTCGTCGAAAGAAATCCTTTCAGATAAAACTTCTATATATCGAGTTCATTCTCCAAGAAGAAAACTTGTTCATTCATTTCAAACAGTTTTAAATGTCAGACGAAAATTCCCTAACAGTAAAAATTATATTTCTTTCACTTGAAAAGACTTTCAAACGGAAAACAACAATATAGGTATGGAAAGGTGTTAAAAAGTAAAATGATGAGTGGGGAGAAAGGATATATTGAAAAGTAAAATCAAAAGCCAGAATAGTCCAATTCTGTAGATTCCAGCAAAGAGGTGAAAAAAGTTTGACGTAATCAGCTGAATCTTTAGACTGGAAAAAAATCACAAAAATCAGTGATACTAAAATAGCAGAAGATTGGCTGTTGTTTTGACTCGACAAAGTTTCGCATGAGAAATTTTATTTATGCAAACAAAGAATTGCTGACATTATCGTATGTCTCTCTCTCATATATATATATATATATATATATATATAGAGTTATTAATATTTCTAAGTCTCTCTAAAGGAGACTACGGCAGCGGTACTGGAAATTAATAGTTATCGCCAAGCCAACATGGCAGTCCCAAAATTAGGACGAAAGCTGCCGTGAATTAGCTCCAAGA
>NC_068981.1:140346869-140347963 GCF_001194135.2 Octopus bimaculoides | reverse complement strand
ATATATATATATATATATATATATATATATACAGGTGAGTAGACAAACGAAAGAAAGGGGCAATGAAGACATATTTAGTATGAATTACAGATATCATTATTTAAAAAAACTTTGATTCGGCACCGTGCGACTGAAAGTTTCGCTGGCTTTTTACAAAGCCTACCTCGTCGGGCTCAAGTGCCAAACATAAGAGATGCAGGAAGTTCGAGAAGACTACAAGAAACTGGGCTGCTATTGGTGTTGCATAATCTCATCTCTAATAACATCATACTTTGACCAATAGCATTCTAGTTTCTATTAGCCATCTTAGACTTCCACCATCTCTCCATTTGTCTACCAGGGCCAGACTAGTAATGTTTCTCTTACGCTCTTTCACACCATGGAGCAGGAGAGGCTAAAGAAACATCAGGACCAGGAGAAAACAACAGCGGCAGTAAGGACCACAATCATGACACATAATTTATTACATGGATCCCAATCATTGGATATGAAAGGGGATCTGGGGGAGAGTCTACAACTTCCCGAGTTTGTCCATACATCCCTCATACCAGATGTGGTTCTGTGGTCTGAAAAGACCAAGAAAATTATCTCAATTCAATTTACAGTCCCGTGGGAAGAAGGTTGTAATCAGGCTCACGAAGTGAGGCGTGTCAACTACGAGAACATTCAACAGGATTGCAAGGAGAATGGATGGCAGTTATGGCTTTCCCAGTCGAGGTTGGGTGTAGAGATGTTCTCTGCCCCGTCGGTATGTTGGACGCTTACAACCATTGAAATAAAAAGAGATGAGCGAAGGGCGGCTGTGTGCAGGAGGGGAAAGGCTGTTGTAAGAGCCTCTTGCTGCTTATGCTGTAAGAGAGGGAGTTAAGTTGGAAGCAGGGAGGAGATGAGGAGCAGTGATTTGGTCACCTCTGCTGACTCACCAACGGGATTGAGTTACGGTTTAGGATCGAAACACCTCATGATCACTGGATACCCTCTGATGACATCAGTTCCTCTCGGTTAATGCTTCATTCACTTTTGTAAGTGAGAAAATGCACCTTCTTCCAGGTGTTATAAATATATGTATATGAATATATATATATATATATATA
>NC_068981.1:140344655-140345785 GCF_001194135.2 Octopus bimaculoides | reverse complement strand
AAAAACATCCTTAAATTTATTTTTTTTACTTATTTGGGCTTTTATCACAATACACGCACGTACGCACAAACGCATCTGATCGTATCCTGAATAGAAAAATCAGCTATTGAATTCATTGGAACTTTTGACAGAAAAATAATTCATTCCCCAAAGCAACATATCCCCAAAACAAACAAACGCACGCCACACCCACACACACACCCACACACACACACACACACACACACACAAACCACAAAGTAAACGATAAATAATTTCTCCTAAATCCTTTTTAATAAGATCGTTGACCACCTTTACAAAATCCATTTAACCCAATATATACGCACAGCTGACCATATTCTGAAAATAAGAAGTCTACCATTTAATTCAATAAAATTTTTGACACAAACACATTATGCCGGCATCAGGGACAAAAATGATGAGTTCGTACTCAAGTGACTTCGGGTTCATTCTTGAGTATGTGTCATCTAAAATTGGCTCGAGTCGATAAGATCTCATTGAAATTCCTTACATGGAGTCTATAGTATGTCGTCTTAAAGATAGTTCTTGATTTGTTTTGGTAAACCTATCACCTGCGCTTTTAGCATTTTGAAAAGGATAAATCAGTAGCAAACCTTCTCCGAGATATAACTTTTCAACCCCACCCAGCACATTTGAAAACTCTGAAATGAGTAATTTATGCTGCCTCTGTCTCCTCTGACTAAACAATAAAATGAATTAAAAGCAAAACGAAAAAATATATTTAGCGTGAATTCAAAAACTCCAATGTTGCCGTATATTTCTGTTTGTACTGAACGTTTTTTGTTTTGTTTCTTTAGTCGATGTTGCGATGATTTAGATCTTTGTCTATAAACACCACAACATAATTAAGCTACACCGCTTCCTCTCATATATTCGCTTTTGTTGTTAACAAATTTACATGATGTTGAATTTAAAGTTTAAATTATGTTTCTTTTCTTGTACTGACATTATCTATTTCATAGAGACATCCTGATTAATATTTGCAACAAACACTCATATGTATATATGAGTGTGTGTGTGAGTGTGTCTGTGCGTGTATATCCATACATACGCATCTCTCTCTCTCTCTCTCTCTCTCTCTCTCTCTCTCTCTCTCTCTCTCTATATAT
>NC_068981.1:140341051-140344398 GCF_001194135.2 Octopus bimaculoides | reverse complement strand
ATATATATATATATATATATATATATACTACATATACATGTGTGCATATCTTTTTATTCATATGTGCATATGTACACGCACATATACACATACGTATGAGTGTGCATTTGTGTTTGTGTGAGCGTGTGTGTATGATTTTAATTTGTAAATGAAGGTATGCTTGTCTATATGTTTGAGAGTTAGTGTGTATATGAGTATGTGCCTGTAATGTATGCGTGAGAGCGCGTGTGAGCGTATCTATATAAGCATGTCATTTATACATTCACTGAAATTTTTTTTAATGATGTTGTGTTTAACATAATACTGATGCATATCTAATTTAATTTTGGAATATTTAATTTACAGCTCAAATTTTATGGAAATATATGGAAATTAAGTTTCAGCTATACCTAACTTTAACTAGACCTTAACCAAATTATTTCTAACCAGGAAAACAATGATATAAATTGAAGATGTGTAAATAATTATGCTCATTTGTTCGGTCTCTTTTATCATAACATCACGTGCTTTTCAGGAGGAAATATCTCAAACGTATTAATATCAGATAATTTGTTCAGAATCTTTCATTGTGCTTTTTAACTTTGATTACAATATAGAAACAACTTGCTGTAAGAACCCAAATCAATATGAACTAGTCAAGAAATTTCAAAGAATAAAATGATGTTTGTACGTTGAATCTTCTAATCGCAATATGAATTTCTTCTTAGATATAAGACGTGTAAATATGTAGGATGTACACAATTTATCATAGTTGAATGAAAGTATGGGGAATCAGTGGAGCATCGGAGAAAAAGCTATGCTGGCGTCCAACTAAATATTTACATCATTCTGCTTTGGTCGAATTTAAAATGTACGCACTTAAAAAAATCAAAACTTCAATATTTTGCCAACGTTAGCAACAATTCTTTCTAACAGCGAGCTGTTATAGTCAGAAATGTTAATTCGTCAGATAAAGTATTTTCGAACGTTCTCTAATTCTTTTATATATTTTTTATATTTCATTCTTGCTGTTATTAACTTTCTATTTCATCCCTCCAGGTCAGTAATGAATCACACAAGAATTAGAAAATTTTCAGTCGGTTATGGCATCCATCCAATATTTGTATTTATGTCAGAAATATACATTAGTTATCAATGGAAATGTTGAGTGTGCGGAATTGTTACAGTGGCAAGGAAAGTCCATTTGGGCCAACGATACGGTAGTCAAGTCTTGAGTTCAAACCCTGGCAAGGTCTACATTTATTGCATCAGTTTGTTGTCATTAAACCTAGTCACCATCCGAGAGAAGGAATGATTTAATTGCATGTGCACTTATCGCCACTTTGTATCAGTAGGCTGAACATTATTTCAGAATAAAGCTGATCCCAAATTTAGTGCTTTTGGGCTGAAATATTTGCGACTCATTCTATTATAAACTTCAAAACCCAGAGTTAAAATAATGATGATTAGTAAAATTATTGCTGTTAGGCGAGGTGTACGAAGATGTTTCACATCTGCTTCCATCATTTGTTCTTCAACACTACACAACTAGTTAATAGTAACGATGCCACCATTTTGTTTTTAGTGTCTTTATCTATGCTGTTCATTCACTTCCACTTGATGATCACAAGACGATAAGGTCCACCTCAAGATATAGTCAGAGAAATGATTACGTCGTATGTTTAACCAGCTTTTTGAATCGAGGACGAGACTTTCTGATTAAGCACCTCCAGATCAACTTGTAATCAACAAACAACAGCTTTCCTAAAATGTTTTTCTGAGAGTAGAAAGTCCCCAACTGATTTCACTGTCGCGTGTCTAGCAGGTGGACGTGTCTAGCAGTTGGACGTGTCTAGCAGTTGGACGTGTCTAGCAGTTGGACGTGTCTAGCAGTTGGACGTGTCTAGCAGTTGGACGTGTCTAGCAGTTGCCTTTTATGTTAAAATAACGGTTTGTCCTTCGTTTCTTACGAACCCAACGCCGGGATAGTTTTGTGGACTTGTGTCGTCATAAGAACTTATGTCTCCCAAGAGACTTCACCCAACTGCATCTCGCACACGTCTTATAACGGCAGACGTGAATCTTAGCGATATGAAGTTTTAATTTGCTAACAATGTAACCAGAATCTGAAAGTCATCACCGATATTTCAAAGTGTTATTTCATACGAAGTAAATAACGTTGTATCAATATGGGTGATCGAATAACGTATTCATTGAGATCGTTTGTTAAACCGTTGACTGTAGCGGGCGTTTATATACACATAAATATGCATGCATTAGAAACACAATAATGTCCACAGAAATTATTGGAATAAATATAAATATTATTTTCGCTTAAGCCATTCCTGTACTTCACTATACCATCGTTTTCCAAGCGAAGTTTATTTAATTTTCATGTATAGTTTGTCAGTGTTTAGCACCAAGAATACATATCTTTGCTTTATACTTGCATATAATTTATTTCTATACTGGTTACATACATGCGTTCTCATATATCGTAGATAGATAGATAAATAGATAGATAGATAGATAGATAGATAGATAGATAGATAGATATACGTGTGAGGGTGAGGTGTGTGTATGTGTGTGCGTGTGTGTGTATGTGTGTGTGTTCAAGTGTAAGTATGCGTGCATGTTTATATGCATGGAATTAGATGTGAATTAATGTATGCGTTCATTGAGAGCTAATTTCTATGAATTATCGATGATCAACTTTTGTGTATATCAATCGGTTACTAAGTATATATAAATCATTAACCAAATCATGATGCAAATTATTGACACCATTCGTTAAAACTTGGGCATTATGTAAAATGACACATTTTAATATCATATTTATATTGAAATTAAAAATATCGATTTATTTGTAGCGCGCATCTATTCTAAGTTATTTTAGAATAATTATGTATTTTCAAACGAAAGTACTCTGAAACAAATTCAGATAAAAATCACGTAAATAAATAAAAGCTTTTATCATTTCCAATATTTAAATTTATTTCTTAGTAGTTCATCCTATTAGAAAATCAAAGTAAAATATATCTATTTGATGTAACTACATCTCTGAAAGTTGTTCGATCAATCGAATAAAGTTATCGTTCTTGCCTATTTGTCAAGGTCTTCAATACTGAAACTAATTACTTGTTATGAATTGAGTGGATCTACTTTTGATTACGATTGATTACATTTTATGGACACCTTGATCGTTTTCATCTCTTCTTTCAACACACACACACACTCACACACACAGTCACACACACACACACACACACACACATATACATAAATACTTACATATATTTATATGTGTATATTTAGGTGTATACACACATACACCACACACACACTCATATATATATATATATATATAT
>NC_068981.1:140339267-140340073 GCF_001194135.2 Octopus bimaculoides | reverse complement strand
TGTAGACAAGAAACAGATGTATTAGATTAACGCTCGGCAAGTGAAATGTATCTAACGTTTCGAGTCTACACTCTTCCACAGAAAGGAACACAGAAATGAACAGGGAGAGAAAATAAATAATATGTAGTGGCTAGTGATCTATCATGGCAAATACCGGACAGAGGTGTCACACTGGAGAGCTAGAAAGAAGGGGTGATAATAAAGTTGTGGTGATCCCATAATGAAGGTGCACGTGCGTGTGTATATGAAAGCATGTATGTGCGTGTGGAAGGTGAGGGGAAATAGGAGAGTGGAGACGGCGGGGCGGGTGCGGGTTAGAGAGCAGATGCACACTCCATGGAACGTGCTCTAGCAAGGGTTGTGTGGATAGTGGTGAGGGGATATCCACATAGGATGATGTAGGAACCATGAGTTGAAACTGAGTCTCAAAGTCATGGTGGTCATTGCAGAGCCTGCGTAGACGGAGGAATTGGGAATAGGGGATGGAGAGATCGGTGTGTTTAGAGTGGGAGGAGGAGAAGATGAGGTATGAGTGTGAATCTGTGTGCTTGTAGTGGAGGGAGGTGGTGATAGTGGAGTGATGAAATCTCAAGAAAGGAGACAGAAATGTCAGATATAGTGCAGGAGAAGTGGAGGGCAGGATGGAAATATTTGACAAAAGATAGGAAGGAGTCTAGATGTTCGCGGGAGAGTGAGGTTGCACCGATACAGTCGTCAATATAACGGCAGTATTGTTCGGGAGTGAGACCAGTGAAACTTGAGAATATTTGGGCTTCAACGTAGCCAACGAACAGGTTTGCATAGTT